>NC_064624.1:56506502-56809002 GCF_023898315.1 Schistocerca nitens
GGTGAACCTCAAAGTTTTTATTTCTTCTCCATGGATTTTAATACCTACTCAGATTTTTCTTTTGTTTCCTTCACTGCTTGCTCAATATACAGATTGAATAATATCGGGGAGAGGCTACAACCATGTCTTACTTCCTTCCCAACCACTGCTTCCCTTTCATGTCCCTCGACTCTTATAACTGCCATCTGGTTTCTGTACAAATTGTAAATAGCCTTTCGCTCCCTGTATTTTACCCCTGCCACCTTCAGAATTTGGAAGAGAGTATTCCAGTTAACGTTGTCAAAAGCTTTCTCCAAGTCTACAAACGCTAGAAACGTAGGTTTGCCTTTCCTTAATCTTTCTTCTAAGATAAGTCGTAAGGTCAGTATTGCCTCACGTGTTCCAACATTTCTACGGAATCCAAACTGATCTTCCCCGAGGTCGGCTTCTACTAGTTTTTCCATTCGTCTGTAAAGAATTCGTGTTAGTATTTTGCAGCTGTGGCTTATTAAACTGATTGTTCGGTAATTCTCACATCTGTCAACACCTGTTTCTTTGGGATAGGAATTATTATATTCTTCTTGAAGTCTGAGGGTATTTCGCCTATTTCATACATCTTGCTCACCAGATGGTAGAGTTTTGTCAGGACTGCCTCTCCCAAGGCGGTCAGTAGTTACAATGGAATGTTGTCTACTCCGGGAGCCTTGTTTCGACTCAGGTCTTTCAGTGCTCTGTCAAACTCTTCACGCAGTATCGTATCTCCCATTTCATCTTCATCTACATTCTCTTCCATTTCCATAATATTGTCCTCAAGTACATCGCCCTTGTATAGACCCTCTATATACTCCTTCCACCTTTCTGCCTTCCCTTCTTTGCTTAGAACTGGGTTTCCATCTGAGCTCGTGATGTTCATACAAGTGGTTCTCTTATCTCCAAAGGTCTCTTTAATTTTCCTGTAGGCAGTATCTATCTTACCCCTAGTGAGATAAGCTTCTACATCCTTACATTTGTCCTCTAGCCATCCCTGCTTAACCATTTTGCACTTCCTGTCGATCTCATTTTTGAGACGTTTGTATTCCTTTTTGCCTGCTTCATTTACTGCATTTTTATAGTTTCTCCTTTCATCAATTAAATTCAATATTTCTTCTGTTACCCAAGGATTTCTACTAGCCCTCGTCTTTTTACCTACTAGGTCTCTGCTGCCTTCACTACTTCATTTCTCAAAGCTACCCATTCTCCTTCTACTGTATTTCTTTCCCCCATTCCTGTCAATTGCTCCCTTATGCTCTCCCTGAAAATCTGTATGACCTCTGGTTCTTTCAGTTTATCTATGTCCCATCTCCTTAAATTCCCACCTTTTTGCAGTTTCTTCAGTTTTAATCTACATGTCATAACCAATAGATTGTGGTCAGAGTCCACATCTGCCCCTGGAAATGTCTTACAATTTAAAACCTGGTTCCTAAATCTCTGTCTTACCATTATATAATCTATCTGATACCTTTTAGTATCTCCAGGGTTCTTCCATGTATACAACCTTCTATCATGATTCTTCTTTATATATCCTGACAATAATAGGTACTGTTACATTATTCGATGTTTAATTTACAGAAATTACAATTAAAACATAACTCATTCAGTTAACTGAATATGTTGAAAAAATTCCTCCTTTTTAATAGTTCCTTCCATCACAAATGTTAGGCTGAAATATTTGTTTAAATAATGAAATTAATAGATATAGTTCTACAAACCTGGTAATTACTTTGGAATTAAGGGCTGGCTTTGCTAATATGTTTCCAAATAGAGCCAAATAAATACTCCAAGAATTTTAGTAGTTCTTCTTCCAAGTGTTTATAATTATTACAAAATTTATATTTGTATATGAGTCAACAATGGGATCTCTCACGAAATAATTACTCATTTCACCCTATAACAAAAGATATTAACCAGGAATAATCAAAATAAATTTGGAAATTGATTAAATACACAAAATTAAGCACAAAATTAGATCTGGTGCTATATTCTTTAAAACTGAGGGCCAACCTTTCTCTTTTATGGAAATACAGGTTATACTCATGTATGTTAATGGTAAGTAGTCAAAAATGAAAATAAAATGAATTTAAGGAGGCAGATGGCAAAGTAAGAGAGGTAGTAAAGAGAGACCGCAGCTTGCTTTGTCTCAAACCGCAAACTTAACTTTCATCATGAGTGTTGCATTAATAAAATATATCTTCAGGACTGCTAATGATACAAAGAATTTCCATGCTATGTCTAAAATTAGAAAAAAAAAAAAGTGTAACAAGCAAACATAATGGAAGTGTACACTGATATTTAAAACACAATCATGTTAACAAAAAAGTACTTATAAAACCTAGGTCAAATGCCTCTTTTGTTGTAGTAATCTACTGTCCATCTTTTAAACAGATAACAATATTGTGTGAACAAGTGGTGCAGAATACACGACGATTAGACTTTTGTGACTGTATGAGGCACAGATATTCTTTTGTATCATTTGATGTTTATTTTTAAATCATAAGACCTTTTTTCCCCCATGGCCATTTTCGCCACTATAAGTTCCTGAATTACTGCAATCAGTCAAACTAACTAAAAATCTCTTCATATTTAATTATTGAACGCAAAGAACGTTGTATAATAAATACATGCCGTACATTTTACCTGCATTTCAGTAAAACAAAACTTTCTCTTAAAGCAGCATGACTAACCACATAACACTATCAAATTAACCGTATAGCAGAATTGAAAATGTTATTGAAGAAAAATGACTCAAAACTATCATTATTTACACACAAACAACTGAATATATTTTGTGAAGGATAAAAAGTGTAATGCTCCACAAACACAGAAAAGAGTATGTCACTAGTCGCACGGTAACTGCACTTGCGGTTGCTAATGATGTGTTCAAGAAAGTTGTGATGTAATAGTGAGGATACGAGAAAGATACCTAATAGGAGAAATACTATGGCAGAGTATCTGTGACTCTAAAAGAAACAATTACATTAAACATTAAATTCAGTCATCTATGTCCAGAACTTAGGGAGTTAATTTAAACACTATTCAATTGCTTTACACTCGACAGTGATGTCACAGTGTATACATAGGTATGCCAAATCACAACCGAACTACAAGTTTATGCACCCACAGTTGTGAAGTTAGCAAGTCGGCACTGTAGTAGAGAAGTGTTTGTGTATACAGAGGGGACCAGAAAAAAATACACTCTTTGATAGTAAATATCTTTGGAACAAAATGGCATGTTGTTGCAGTTTTGAGTGGTAGCATAGTCCATTGCTTTCTCAACAGACCTTGCTGCACATTTTCCAGCAGATGACAGTGCAGCAGTGAATGAAGTTAAACTATCATTTGAGCAATCCAAGGCTGTATTGAAGTGGACTGGAAGTACAAAAATGTGACGGAGGCACAACTGCAATGGCTT
Organism: Schistocerca nitens; assembly: GCF_023898315.1. NCBI lineage: Eukaryota > Metazoa > Arthropoda > Insecta > Orthoptera > Acrididae > Schistocerca > Schistocerca nitens. The sequence goes on from NC_064624.1 coordinate 56,509,930, forward strand.
AATTTGTACGGAACTCGGCCACCGACACATACAACGATTTATCGTATTTGGGGTAAATTTGAAGTTGAGAGTACTGTTCAGGAAAGGTCAAAAGTGTATATTCCGAGATCACTGCACGCTACGAACGAGGATGACCTGGACCAAAGGATGGAGTACTAGGAGTGACTCGAAGTCACGCTTCGCAAGGGTAAACAGTTTGCAGGGACGGTTATCTGGACTGATGAGGTGCAATTCAAACTGAATGGTACAGTAAACTGCCACATCTGTGTGGTTTGGACTCCTGAAAATGCTCACATTCATGGGGACAAGCCTGTTAATGTACGGTGTGGTCTGTCACCGCACAGTTCGCCGCGCAGGATTAGCCGAGCGGTCTGAGGCGGTACAGTCGTAGACAGTGCAGCTGGTCCCGGCAGAGGTTCGAGTCCTCCCATGGGCGTGGGTGTGTGTGTTTGTCCTCAGCATAATTTAGGTTAAGTAGTGTGAAAGCTTAGGGACCGATGACCTTAGCAGTTAAGTCCCATAAGATTTCAGACACATTTGAACATCGCACAGTTCGATTGGCCCGTCCTTCTCGGATGGTACCGTAACTGGTGAGGTGTATATTCATATGCTACAGACATCAGTTTTATCTCCCACCTGAGAGGTGTTTGGAAATGAAAGATTTTACCTACAACATGATGGCACTCAGCCTTGCTACCATATAGATATCAGAGCATACTTGGATGGAAATCTACCCAGATGTCTGATAGATAGGTTGAAGAGGAGCTGATGACTACCCACCACAGTCTCCAGACCTCACACCTCTTGACTTATACTTATGGGGACCTTGAAAAATGACGTTTATCAACAGAAGCCAGCTACACCGAACGAGCAACAAGAAACCGTTGAGGCTTCCCGTACGGCTATCTCACTGGCGGCACTAATACCTGTAGTTCGGTCAGCAATTCAGCGGCATCGACATTGTTTGGCTGCTAATGGAGGATCACTTGAACGTGCAAAATAAGTGCCCCCTGTGCAAGAATTGTAATGGTATGTTGTTTTGTTTCATTAACATTTACTATCGAAGAGTGTCTACATTTTACTGAATCCCTCTCTACTATATAATCTGTGCTAAACACACAATAAAAGAGTTGAGCATTATTTCTGAAATGATACCGGTTCACAAAATGAGGCAATGAAAAATACTGTATTGTCAGACTACTAAAATGAAATAGTGAAATCTGTAACTTTATAAGGGCCTCCCGTAAGACTGTAATTTTAGCTTAGAAATTGTGATAATTGCGGAAAAATTTTAATACTCGGCACGTCTGCAAATGCTTCCAGAAGTTGAGAAATACTCCACCTTCCCGACCACCCCGACCCACAACTTTCTGTACGTCGCGCGAGAAAAGTGCGAGTCGGGTTCGACACGGTACCGACGTTACGAGAATACGTTACGGTCGGTACAGAGGAGGTCATTCTGTTCGAAATAACTTATCGCGTCCGAGCGCCGACCCCGTCTCCAGCGAGTGTGTCCCGTTTGCAGACTGTCGCGGCTTCATGACGCAGAACGGGCAGCCCGACAACCCGCGCTCGGCGCGCTACATCCTGAAGGACTTCATCTCGGGGAAGCTCCTGTACTGCTGCGCCCCGCCAGGCGTGGACCAGGCAGAGTACCACACTTGGACCCAGGAGGGCAGCCGCCGCCGGCGCGCCCGACAGGACACGCCGCTCGGCCGCAGGATCCTCAAGGTACCGGTACTGGCTCGTTATTCTGGTCCTAGTACAGGCTTCCACTTTGTGAGTCATAACAGAGCTGTAGTGTGACTTGCTGCAGTACACTGTGCTGCTATGTTGCTGTGTATAACATTAGATGTACCTCGTCATTCTTCCCTTCACAGTTTACTGAAATCAATAATAAATTATCTACATCTACATTTATACTCCGCAAACTACCCAATGGTGTGTGGTGGAGGGCACTTTACGTGCCACTGTCATTACCTCCCTTTCCTGTTCTAGTCACGTACGGTTCGCGGGAAGAACGACTGCCAGAAAGCCTCCGTGCGCGCTCGAAACTATCTAATTTTACATTTGTGATCTCCTCGGGAGGTATAAGTAGGAGGAAGCAATATATTCGATACCTCGTCCAGAAACGCACACTCTCGAAACCTGGCGAGCGAGCTACACCGCGATGCAGAGCGCCTCTCTTGAAGAGTCTGCCACTCGAGTTTGCTAAACATCTCTGTAACGCTATCACGCTTACCAAATAACTCTGTGACGAAACGCGCGCTCCTCTTTGAATCTTCTCTATCTCCTCCGTCACCCCGACCTGGTACGGATCCCACACTGATGAGCAATACTCGAGTATAGGTCGAACGAGTGTTTTGTAAGCCACCTCCTTTGTTGATGGACTGCATTTTCTAAGGACTCTCCCAATGAATCTCAACCTGGCACCCGCCTTACCAACAATTAATTTTATATGATCATTCCACTTCAAATCGTTCCGCACGCATACTCGCAGATATTTTACAGAAGTAAGTGCTACCAGTGTTTGTTCCGCTATCATATAGTCGTACAATAAAGGTTCCTTCTTTCTATGTATTCACAATACATTACATTTGTCTATGTTAAGGGTGAGTTGCCACTCCATGCACCAAGTGCCTATCCCTTGCAGATCTTCCTGCATTTCGCTACAATTTTCTAATGCTGCAACTTCTCTGTATACTACAGCATCATCCGCGAAAAGCCGCATGGAACTTCCGACACTATCTACTAGGTCATTTACATATATTGTGAAAAGCAATGGTCCCATAACACTCCCCTGTGGCACACCAGAGGTTACTTTAACGTCTGTAGACGTCTCTCGATCGAGAACAACGTGCTGTGTTCTGTTTGTTAAAAACTCTTCAATCCAGCCACACAGCTGGTCTGATATTCTGTAGGCTCTTACTTTGTTTATCAGGCGACAGTGCGGAACTGTATCGAACGCCTTCCGGAAGTCGAGGAAAATGGCATCTACCTGGGAGCCTGTATCTAATATTTTCTGGGTCTCGTGAACAAATAAAGTGAGTTGGGTCCCACACAATCGCTGTTTCTGGAATCCACTGATGGGGAAAAAATTGCAACACCGAGAAGGACATAAATGAAAGTTGGTAGGCATGTTTATGCATCTGAAAGATTACGTCTATTCAGATTTTAAGTACATGCAGTAATGGTTGTGAGTATTAGTTATCCTCGAGATTTGATGCGGTGAATTTGTCAGTCGAGAATGCCTCCAAGGTGACAAAGACTCTGTTATCGACACCTTGCCGAGTTTGAACGAGGTCGTTAATAGTGCTACGAGAAGCTTTACGTTGTTTCTGTGATATTGCAGAAAGACTTGGTAGGAATGTAGCCACGGTACACGATTGCTGGCAGTGGTGGTGGTGAGAATGTACAGTTGCGAGAAGACTGCACCCCGTACGGCCACGTGCCACTGCCGAGAGAGAGGACAGTCGTATTCAGTGTATGGCTCTGTCACATCATACTGCATCTGCAGCACTAATTTGAGCAGCAGTACAAATCTGTTACTTCGAGGACAACTCCAATACAGATGCCCTAGTGTGCATTCCACTGACTCCAAATTACCACCATTTACGACTTCGGTGGTGTCAGGCAGTAGCTCGTCGGAGGGCGGGGTGGAGGTCTGTTAGGTTTTCTGACGAAAGCTGGTTCTGTCTCGGTACCAGTGACGGCTGTGGCTCGGTTAGGAGTAAGCCAGTTTAGGACCTGCAACGAACCTGTCTGTGTGCTAGACACACTCGACTGGAGCTACGGTCTGGGGTGCAATTTCATATGACAGTAGAAGCACACTCACGGTTATCCTGTGCACCCAAACTGCAAACTTGTATGTCGACCTGGTGATACGATCTGTTGTGCCGCCATCTGAGAACGGCATTCCAGGGGGCGTTTTTCGACATTATCTGCAGTGTCGACATATTGCCTCAGTCTGCTCGATCACCAGATCTGTCTCCACTCGAGCACGTACGGGACATTATCAGACGAGTTGTCCACAAATAGCGTTAACCGTCCCTGTATTGGCTGGCCGAGTGCCACAGTCATGGAACTCCTTTCCACAAACTGGCACCTGGCATCTGTATAATACAATGTGTGCACATTTGGGTGCTTGCATTCAACGTCCTGATGGTTGCACCAGTTACTAAATTACCACCATCTCACATTTGCAATGGCTTTTTTTTTTTTTTTTTTTTTTTTTCTCCGAAAGGTGGTGGAGCCCCTCCATGCCCACACCGGCATGATGGCCAACTCGATAGGTCTACTGCAATCTCTGCATAAGGGTTAGTTTTCACTAATGTGAGGTTTCGCAGGATGTGGTTACTGCGATGTTTGCGTACGTCTGGTTGAGGTTAACCATTAACCATCTGGAGATAAATTGGGTCAAAGCCGAATGAAGGGCAGAGGAAAAAAGTGCCAAGGCAAGAGCCGAGGGAAAAAAACCTCTGCGATAGTTAGGTCGGGTGGTAAGAGCAGTAGCGGATGTCTTGCTGCCTGCGGTACATCGTGCAAGGGTAGGCTTTGTTAGTAGTGGGTATCGTGCACGTCGATACTTTTGACGTTGTGCAGTTGTATTGCTCAGAGGCTGGCACTGGGTGCCAGTGTAGAGCTCTCGTTCAGCGACAGCAACCTGCAACAGTTAGGTTTATTATCGTTTTTTGTGTCCGATAGGTCATATATGGGATGCACAGTGTAAGGTAATGTTGACAGTTTGTTTGTGCGTCTGTGGGCGAGCTCGTCGGTGTCCCTGCTGTGGCCTGTCGGTCGGCTCTAATAGCAGCTGGTAGTTGCCAGTCAGTGTTGCTGATATGCAGGAGCTTGCCGACGTTTGTCACTGTTTGCATATGTTAGTTTACCATAGGTGGCTATGCCCTAGCTAGCAGTGTCTTTGGCCGCTTGTGCTTCCACCTGTGGTTGTGATCGTAGTTTCCCAGAGTGAGGATGAACGGATTGTTCGAGTGTCTCGAGTTCCCGTATAGTCGTGTGGCGTGTTTTTTGAATACTTCCTCGAGGGTATCAAGGCGGTATTCACGGTGAAGATCCACGGTGCGCGTGTAGCGTGGAGTGTTGCTAATGATTCGTAGCACATTGTTCTGTATGATCTGCAGGCGGCACAGTCGTGTAGGAGCTGCATATCCCCAGACGGGAGCTGCGTAGGTCATCAGAGGTCTAATCAGTGTCACGTGTATGGGCCTCGACACCCTCCTATTCAGTGTGCTTTCCCTGTTGAGCACTGGGTAGAGCTGTTTGAGCCTCGCGTGCGCTCTGTTGGCAACGTATTCGATTTGGTCCCCCCGTATGAGTTTCTGGTCCAGCCAGACACCAAGGTACCTGACTTTCTCTCGGAAACATATTGGGCGTTTATGTAGTGTTGATCTACTGTGTTGATGTTTGTGCAGTAGTTTAGGTCTACGTGTGAACAGAAATGCTTCGCACTTGTCGACGTTTACTTTAATACGCCATCGCTCCAACTGAGGCTCGGCTGTTCTGAGTGCCGTCTCTATTCGTGAATTGATGTTCGACAGTTTCCAGTCTTGCGCGAGGATGGCGGTGTCGTCCGCGTAGATGGCTAACGTCGTGTTTTGTGTTGCTGGGAAGTCGTCAATGTACAGGTTAAATGAGATGGACCCTAGGATGCTTCCTTGGGGTACTCCAGTTTGGATACCGTGTTGTGTTGATTGTTTATCCTGCACGTTAGTGTTGAAACACCTGTTCGTGAGCCGGCCGCGGTGGTCTCGCGGTTCTAGGCGCGCAGTCCGGAACCGTGCGACTGCTACGGTCGCAGGTTCGAATCCTGCCTCGGGCATGGATGTGTGTGATGTCCCTAGGTTAGTTAGGTTTAAGTAGTTCTAAGTTCTAGGGGACTAATGACCACAGCAGTTGAGTCCCATAGTGCTCAGAGCCATTTGAACCTGTTCGTGAGATACTAGTGTATGAGATGTACGAGTCCGTCCGGGAAACCAGCTTTGCTTAGTTTGCGTATGAGTCTGTTGTGCCAGAGACGGTCAAAAGCCTTTTTGATGTCCAGGAACACGGCCCCTGTGGCTTCTCTTGTGCTTATACTAATATGAGATCCTGCAGCGTTAATCACTTAAATATGATACGTAAACAAATGTATTCCTGAAATTTCATTAATTATTTTTTGGTGTTCCAATTTATTTATTTATTTATTTATTTATTTTTTGTCATCCGGGTAATTTGAATCATGTTTTCAAAGAAATGGTTGGGTTGGTAAGTAACCATAGAATGTGGCCATTGGCATGGCGACACAGGATGGTATAAATTAATCTTTTTATGTCTTTTAGCATTATTGTAAACTTACTCTATTGTTGTTCTTGTTGTTGTGGTCTTCAGTCCTAAGACTGGTTTGATGCAGCTCTCCATGCTACTCTATCCTGTGCAAGCTTCTTCATCTCCCAGTACCTACTGCAACCTACATCCTTCTGAATCTGCTTGGTGTATTCATCTCTTGGTCTCCCTCTACGATTTTTACCCTCCACGCTGCCCTCCAGTACTAAATTGGTGATCCCTTGATGTCTCAGAACGTATCCTACCAACCGCTGCCTTCCTCAGTACCTCCTCATTAGTTACGTGATTTACCAAATCTAGTCTTCAGCATTCTTCTGTAGCACCACATTTCGAAAGCTTCTATTCTCTTCTTGTCCAAACTATTTATCGACCATGTTTCACTTCCATACATGGCTACACTTCATACAAATACTTTCAGAAATGACTTCCTGACACTTAAATCTATACTCGATGTTAACAAATTTCTCTTCTTCAGAAACGCTTTCCTTGCCATTGCCAGTCTACATTTTATATCTTCTCTACTTCGACCATCGTCAGTTACTTTGCTCCCCAAATAGCAAAACTCCTTTACTATTTCAAGTGCCTCATTTCCTAATCTAATTCCCTCAGCATCACCCGACTTAATTGGACTACATTCCATGATTCTATTATCAGCAGATTATTTTGTATTCCACATTGACATACTATCGTTCTTCGTTTTGTGAAATGCAGGATTTTGCATTTCTGAAAATTTAAAGGCACATGCCAGTCTTTGCACCACCTGGCCAGAAAAGCTACACCCTCCTCCAGTGTCTCTTATAAGGAAGGGGTCCCTCGGGATGTTCACTTCCTGGGAATCTGCCGATCTGGAACTGGATGCCAGCCAGTGGCTGAAGGAGCCACTCGTTCCAGGTCATATAATGCCTCGCATTCCTCCAGTCACAGAACCTGGGGCAAACTAGCTGACGCAGACATCAAAAACTTTTAAGAAGGAAAAAAAGAAGTCCTCGAAGGAGAGGGGTGAGGAGGAGGAGATGCCGGTGGCCCCTGTGCCACCGGACCCGACACGTTTCTCCTCTGTATCCGAGGCAGTGTTCCTGGTGGCCCCTTTGGCTCCAAATCCTCCCACACACACCTCGATTTGAACGCAATGTGTATCGATGCCGTATCCTCACACGAGCTGAGTTGAAACAAGGCCCCCGGAGTAGACAACATTCCATTAGAACTACTGACGGCATTGGGAGAGCCAGTCCTGACAAAACTCTACCATCTGGTGAGCAAGATGTATGAGACAGGTGAAATACCCTCAGACATTAAGAAGAATATAATAATTCCTATCCCAAAGGAAACAGGTGTTGACAGATGTGAAAATTACCGAACTATCAGTTTAATAAGTCACAGCTGCAAAATACTAATGTGAATTCTTTACAGACGAATGGAAAAACTGGTAGAAGCCGACTTCGGGGAAGATCAGTTTGGATTCCATAGAAATGTTGGAACACGTGAGGCAATACTGACCCTATGACTTACCTTAGAAGCTAGATTAAGGAAGAGCAAACCTACGTTTCTAGCATTTGTAGACTTAGAGAAAGCTTTTGACAATGTTGACTGGAATACTCTCTTTCAAATTCTGAAGGTGGCAGGGGTAAAATACAGGGAGCGAAAGGCTATTTACAATTTGTACAGAAACCAGATGGCAGTTTTAATAGTCGAGGGACATGAAAGGGAGGCAGTGGTTGGGAAGGGAGTGAGACAGGTTTGTAGTCTCTCCCCGATGTTATTCAATCTGTCTATTGAGCAAGCAGTAAAGGAAACAAAAGAAAAATTCGGAGTAGGTATTAAAATCCGTGGAGAAGAAATAAAAACGTTGAGGTTCGCTGATGACATTGTAATTCTGTTAGAGACTGCCAAGGACTTGGAAGAGCAGTTGAACAGAATGGACAGTGTCTTGAAAGGCGGATATAAGATGAACATCAACAAAAGCAAAACGAGGATAATGGGATGTAGTAGAATTAAGTCGGGTGATGCTGAGGGAATTAAATTAGGAAATGAGACACTTAAAGTAGTAAAGGAGTTTTGCTATTTGGGGAGCAAAATAACTGACGATGGTCGAAGTAGAGAGGATATAAAATGTAGACTGGCAATGGCAAGGAAAGCGTTTCTGAAGAAGAGAAATTTGTTAACATCGAGTATAGATTTAAGTGTCAGGAAGTCGTTTCTGAAAGTATTTGTATGGAGTGTAGCTATGTATGGAAGTGAAACATGGACGATATCTAGTTTGGACAAGAGAATAGAAGCTTTCGAAATGTGATGCTACAGAAGAATGCTGAAGATTAGATGGGTAGATCACATAACTAATGAGGAGGTATTGAATAGGATTGGGGAGAAGAGGAGTTTGTGGCACAACTTAACTAGAAGAAGGGATCGGTTGGTAGGACATGTTCTGAGGCATCAAGGGATCACAAATTTAGCATTGGAGGGCAGCGTGGAGGGTAAAAATCGTAGAGGGAGACCAAGAGATGAATACACTAAGCAGATTCAGAAGGACGTAGGTTGCAGTAGCTACTGGGAGATGAAGAAGCTTGCACAGGAGAGAGTAGCATGGAGAGCTGAATCAAACCAGTCTCAGGACTGAAGACCACAACAACAACAACAACAACAACAACAACAATCCTCACAGCCAGTAGCAGCAGTTGGCTCAGAGGCACGACCGGCCTCCTTCGTCCTGTCGTGCCCCCGCAGGATACTGATAGTGTGATCTTCCAGTGGAACTGCTGCATTTTTTCTGCGTTCTGACAGAGCTACTTCGTTACCCATTTCCCTTGCATTTGCACCTTCTCTGGGAAACTCGGTTCTGCGCTGGTGCAGACGCCTACCTTTCACGGCTATCGGGGCTATTTTAAGAATAGTGCCGACTGTGAAAGAGTGTCGGGCAGTGTATCCCTGTACGATCTATTACGTTTACAGTGAACACTTGTCACTCGATAAGACTTTGGAGGCTGTGGCTGTTCGTGTGGGGACGTCTCTGGAATTTAGATTCTGCACTGTGTATCTCCCTCCCAATGTTGAAGCATCCCAGAATGCATTATCTGCAGCATTTTCTCAGTTCTCGCCATCATTCGTAATGTCAGGTGACTTCGGTGCCGACAATCCTTTTTGAGGTGGAACTGTGACCACTGGCCGCAGAAAAGCTGTCGCAAACTTGCTCGCAGAACTCGATGTTTGCTCCTTAAATGCTCCATTCGGTGTGTGGGAATCGCTCAGTGCCCTAGATTGCCCTGTCATGGCTCTAGTGCCAGACTGCATCCACAGCCAAAGGCTCAAACAATAATTGGTAGTTGGGAACTGAAGAAAAATACACAAGCCAAGATCCCAAAAAAAATAATTTTGTTGGTAGACCAGTTCCAACAGAGCTATGTTTTCATCAACGGATCTTATGTTTCTGAACCAATCTTCCAATAAAATGCCTTTTTAAACAATGGAAAATCCAGGATGGAATAATGGCAGTGTTATGAAAAGGAAAGATTGCTACTCACCGTATAGTGGGGATGTTGAGTCGCAGACAGGTACAACAAAAAGACTGCTAAATGAGTAAGTCTATGGTGTGTGTGTGTGTGTGTGTGTGTGTGTGTGTGTGTGTGTGTGTGTGTTTTGTCTAATTCAGAAGACAATCTTTTGGCTCAAAGCTTACTCATATAATCTTATTGTTGTGCTTGTCAAAATACTATTTTTTTTAGCAGTCTTTGCTTGTGAAGTTTTCTTAAATTACTATACCGTACATTACAGATCATCCCCAGGCTGACCATATCAGGAATATATATATGTCTTATTGGATTACCAACATCACATCCATGCCATTTTAACTGTATGTGTAGTGAGAGTGAGTTTCCTTCCCAATGACGAAAAAGTGTAATCGTCCAAATACTGAAGCCAGCAAACACCCCTATGAGATGGACAGTAATCACCAATTTGGTCTCACTAATGTTCTCTAAAAGTTTCTAAAACGTGTGATGACCTGGTACTTTGAGTCCCAGGGTCTTTTGACTCTGTCCCAGATCAGTTGTTGCCAAAGATTTTGTATTGCTGACAGTTTTGTCTGTCTGAATTCTGCTATTCAGTCAGCTTTCACACAGTGTCAACACCTGATCACTGTCTTTTTCGACTTGCAAAAGTCTTCTATACCACCGTGTGGTGTCATCACATCCTCATATCCATACACGAGTGGGGTCTCCAGAACCCACACCTACTTTTTATCAGGAACTTATTGTCACACCGTACTTCCCGTGATCAACTTTCTGCATCCCACTTTACACTCTGACATATAAGAGAATGGGGTCTGCAGGACTCTGTATTGAGTGTGCCCCTCTTTGAGTGGTTATCTACATCTACATACATACTCCACAATCCACCATACGGTGCGTGGCGGAGGGTACCTCGTACCACAACTAGCTTCTTCTCTCCCTGTTCCACTCCAAAACAGAACGAGGGAAAAATGGCTGCCTGTATGCCTCTGTACGTGCCCTAATCTCTCTTATCTTATCTCTGTGGTCTTTCCGCAAAATGTAAGTTGGCGGCAGTAAAATTGTACTGCAGTCAGCCTCAAATGCTGGTTCTCTAAATTTCCTCAGTAGTGATTCACGAAAAGAACGCCTCCTTTCCTTTGGAGACTCCCACCCGAGTTCCTGAAGCGTGATGATCAAACCTACCAGTAACAAATCTAGCAGCCCGCCTCTGAATTGCTTCTATGTCCTCCCTCAATTCGACCTGATAGGGATCCCAAACGCTCGAGCAGTACTCAAGAATAGTCGTATTAGTGTTTTATAAGTGGTCTCCTTTACAGATGAACCACATCTTCCCAAAATTCTACCAACGAACCGAAGACGACTATCCACCTTCCCCACAACTGCCATTACATGCTTGTCCCACTTTATATCACTCTGCAATGTTACGCCCAGATATTTAATCGACGTGACTGTGTCAAGTGCTAAACTACTAATGGAGTATTCAAACATTACGGGATTCTTTTTGCTGTTCATCTGCATTAATTTACATTTATCTATATTTAGAGTTAGCTGCCATACTTTACACCAATCACAAATCCTGTCCAAGTCATCTTGTATCCTCCTACAGTCACTCAACGACGACACCTTCCTGTACACCACAGCATCATCAGCAAACAGCCGCACATTGCTATCCACCCTATCCAAAAGATCATTTATGTAGATAGGAAACAACAGCGGACCTACCACACTTCCCTGGGGCACTCCAGATGACACCCTCACCTCCGATGAACAATCACCATCGAGGACAACGTACTGGGTTCTATTACTTAAGAAGTCTTCAAGCCACTCACATACTTGGGAACCAATCACATATGCTCGTACCTTAGTTAGAAGTCTGCAGTGGGGCACCAAGTCAAACGCTTTCCGGAAGTCAAGGAATATGGCATCCGTCTGATACCCTTCATCCACGGTTTGCAAGATATCGTGTGAAAAAAGGGCGAGTTGCGTTTCCCAGGAGCGATGCTTTCTAAAGCTGTGCTGATGCATTGACAGCAACTTCTCTGTCTCAAGGAAATTCATTATATTCGAACTGAGAATATGTTTGAGAATCCTGCAACAAACCGATGTTAAGGATATTGGTCTGTAATTTTGAGGATCCGTCCCTCTGCCCTTCTTATGTACAGGCGTCACCTGCACTTTTTTCCAGTCCCTCAGGACTTTACGATGGGCAAGAGATTCCCAATAAATGCAAGCTAAGTAAGGAGCCAATGCAGTAGAGTACTCTCTGTAAAACCGAATTGGAATCCCATCAGGACCTGGCGATTTATTTATTTTCAACCCATTCAGCTGCTTCACAACCCCATGGATGTCTATCACTATGTCCTCCATACGGGAATCTGTAAGAGACTCAAACAACAGTATGTTTGTACAATCCTCCTGCGTGAAAGATTTCTCAAATGCTAAATTTAAAATTTCAGCTTTCATTTTGCTGTTTTCCATTGCCAGGCCAGACTGATCAGTGAGTAACTGGACGGAAGCCTTCGACCCGCTTACCGATTTTATGTAAGACCAGAATTTCCTTGGGTTTTCATCAAGATCTTTCGCTAAGGTATGACAGTGGTAGTGGTTGAATGCTTCACACATTGCTCTTTTTACAGCAGCACGAATCTCTACTGACTTTTTCCTGTCCTCATTCTCCCAATCTTTCTTGTACCACGAATGCAACTGTCTTTGCTTCCTGAGCATTCTCCGAATTGCGCTGTTAAACCATGGTGGGTCTTTTCCGTCCGTAATGTGTTTAAAATTTGCCCATAATTCTTCCACGTCCATCGTACCAAAAGTAAATGAAATCAATTCATTTACTAAGTAGGATGCTAACAACTGCTTATCTGCTCTTTCTAGTAAGAATACTCTCCTAGCCTTCTTGAGCGACTTTTTAACTTTTGTGACCATAGTCTTAATGACAACATCATGATCACTAATCCCTGTGCCAACACTGACACTGTCGACGAGGTCTGGTCTGTTCGTGGCTACCAGATCTAAAATATTTCCATTACGCGTTGGCTGTCGATTTAGTTGCAACTGTAGGGTCTACTGTGTCACCCTCCCTATTTGCTGATAATTTTTGCATTTAATATTGCTCCTCTACTGCAGATTTCGTTTAATGCTAACAGCAGGTGCCATACACAAGGTGCAGTCCAGGGTTCTCACCCGTGGCATCCAGTTTTCAGCCATCAAGACGAGCATCGTGCACTTCAGTCACTGTCGTACTGTCCCTCCTCAACCAGAACTCTACCTTGACAACAAGTTGCTCAGTGTGGTGGATTATTATCACTTTTTGGGACTGGTCCTTGATGCTCGGTTGATGTGGCTTCCCATATTCACCAACTTAAGGAAATGTGCTGGTCACACTGTAGTGATTAATAAAAAAGAAAAAGAGAAGGGAAAAAAAATAAGTTGAAAATGTGAGAAGAAATGGTGAATAAAAAGAGGTTTTTAAAATCATTAATGACCGTGAAAAAGGGAAAGAATGAAATGCAAATCGGACTTCGTATTACAGAAAAGCTATCGGACTTCGTGATTCGGAAAAGCTGTTGTTGGGGTGGTCCTTGTGGCGTTTGTGAGCAAAAGTCAAACCGATTACCACTACAAAAATTATTTGAAAGAGAACAGAGAATAACAAAATGTGATTAACAGGGGGAAATGGCGTAGATAAGAGTTCATTCATTACCGAGGTAATATGTCTTCTCTCGTGCGGCATCCAGCTCAATCTTGCAGTAAATTTCATCGTCCAGGAATTACTAATGTCTACAAATTAAAACCATCTTGATTTTGAATGCAATGTATTTTATGGCTGCTTCCATCCTCCAAATTTCATACAAGCTTCCACAATACAATATGTGTGCACATCGATAAGTTTTTACGTCTGAATCGTACCGAGACTAGCTAATAAGTGAAGTTAAGCTTTCGTTCTCAAGAGACAAGAGTGGGTAGAAAACAAAAAGCGTTACAATTTTTGTACCTTCATTTTCTTATAAATATTTTCTCTGCCGTCGAGCGCTCGTACAGCTGCGACAGTATAATTTATATCTGAGGGAACGAGTGTAGCACAGCGAAATTCAAAGTCCCGCTACAACACCACTCTTTGCTGCTTCAGTAACACAAGCTGCAGTGCAGCTCTTGAAAGCTCTGATCCTCTTTCAACTTGGAAATCTGGTATATGACTAAAGATTCACCTTCAGTATTGGGGCCGATGGTCCCGATAAACTGTTGTGGGGTCTGACTGGTGACAGGTGGCTTTCGAACCAGCACTCCGAACAGCCTCTATGCGGAGGCTGGGGTTCCTCCCATATAAATCAGAAGCTTGCAATTGCTGGATGACCGTGCAGTACATCTTTGCTGCTCCCTTGAGCGTCCAAACCACTGTGTCCTTTTTCCTGTCAGGGAGATACACTTCCCACAATAGAGGCGTATGATTAGATTGCAACCACTATTGGAGTTTCTGCTCTGAACTTAAACTACCATACCCCTCCCCCCCCTCCCCCCACCCCCCACTGTCACCTCTTGGCAGGGAGAAATTGCATTTGCCCCCGTGCCGCATACAGCGTTCTCGATCTGTCTCAATCTGTCATTTGGACTGAAAGACTTCATTGACCTCATAGTTTTTCACTACCTGCTCCTCGCCATTGTTGATGACGCATTTCCTGGTCTGGGAATGGTGTACACTGATGGCTCTACAGTCGACGTATGAACCAATTTTGCTAAACACACGAAAGATGCAGTGAACCATGCTTCCTACCACCCGGATACACAGTATTCACTGAAAATTAGTGACTGTCGCTCGAGCCCTCTGTCACATTTGTACTTTTCACTGACGGGATTTTGTTAATGGGTAGCTACTTCCTTAGTAGTATTCAGTACAATCCGTGGTTGTGACTATCTGGGATCTCCTTTGCGACCTCCACCAAGCTGGATGGTTGATGGTCTTTGTCTGCATCATGTTGGGATCCCAGGGAATGAACGTGCTGACCAGTTGGCCAAGTTGGCTACCGGGATGTTCACTTTGAGAAGGCGGTACTGGAACTAGACCTTCGGTCAACTCTACGCCGTCAGCAGTCGGAGGCACGGAACACGGTAGGTGTGCCCTGGCTTCTGCGAATAGATTGTGACCGGTAAAGGGGCCCACAACTGTGTGGCAGTCTGCCCTTCATTCTCGTCACAGGGAATCGACTGTCCTCTGTCGGCTTCACATTGGCCGCTCTCGGCTGACCCGCTGCTACACTCTACAGCCTGAGGCTCCACTGTCAGTGTGGTGCCCACATCCTTCTGGATTGCCGTAATATGTCCACTTTACAGCAAAACCTTCAACTGGCTGATGCACTACCTTTGGTGATAGTAGATGATATCAAAGTAGCTGCTGTTTTACCCATAAAATGGTTCCTACTCCTCTCTTCGAGGCAGGGCTCATCGACCTTGTCAGTCGCTTTGTGGGATTGGAGGGGTGGCCGGCCACCTGCTCTGATCCAGGGGTCCGTGCCTGCCCTTGCTCGGTGATCTAGCCTGGCTCCTGCCATTCCCAAATTTGGAGTCATCTTATTCTTTTACATCTGTTGTCGGTTTACTGTTTTGTTGTTGTCATTCTCTTTTCTGAGATTTTGTTGACTTGTCTGCATTGCTAGTTTTCTTCTACATCTACATCGACATTTATACTCTGCAAGCCACCCGACGGTGTGTGTCGGGGGGCACTTTACGTGCCATCGTCATTACCTCCCTTTCCTATTCCAGTCGCGTACGGTTCGCGGGAAGAACGACTGCCGGAAAGCCTCCGTGCGTGCTCGACTCTCTCTAATTTTACATTCGTGATCCCCTCGGGAGGTATAAGTAGGGGGGAGCAATATATTCGATACCAACCTGGACAGCAAGCTACACCGCAATGCAGACCGTCTGTGTTGCAGAGTCTGCCACTCGAGTTTGCTAAACATCTCCGTAACAGTATCACGCTTACCAAATAACCCTGTGACGAAACGCGCCGCTCTTCTTTGGATCTTCTCTATCTCCTCCGTCAACCCGACCTGGTACGGATCCCACACTGATGAGCAATACTCGAGTATAGGTCGAACGAGTGTTTTGTAAGCCACTTCCCCTGTTGATGGACTACATTTTCTAAGGACTCTCCCAATGAATCTCAACCTGGGACCTGCCTTACCAACAATTAATTTTATACGATCATTCCACTTCAAATCGTGCCGCATGCATACGCGCAGATATTTTACAGAAGTAACTGCTACCAGTGTTTGTTCCGCTATCATATAATCGTACAATAAAGGATCCTTCTTTCTATGTATTCGCAATACATTACATTTGTCTATGTTAAAGGTCAGTTGCCACTCCCTGCACCAAATGCCTATCCGCTGCAGATCTTCCTGCATTTCGCTGCAATTTTCTAGTGCTGCAACTTCTCTGTATAAGACAGAATCAACCGCGAAAAGCCGCATGCAATTTCCGACACTGTCTACTGGGTCATTAATATATGTTGTGAAAAGCAATGGTCCCATAACACTCCCCTGTGGCACGCCATATGTTACTTTAACGTCTGTAGATGTCTCTCCATTGAGAACAATTGTGTTCTGTTTGCTAAAAACTCTTCAATCCAGCCACACAGCTGGTCTGATATTCCCTGGGCTCTTACTTTGTTTATCAGGTGACAGTGTGGAACTGTATCGAACGCCTTCCGGAGGTCAAGGAAAATAGCATCTACCTGGGAGCCTGTATATAATATTTTCTGGGTCTCGTGAACAAATAAAGCGAGTTGGGTCTCACACGATCGCTGTTTCTGGAATCCATGTTGATTCCTACAGAGTATATTCAGGGTTTCCAGAAATGACATGATGTTGTTTGTTGTGGTCTTCAGTCCTGAGACTGGTTTGATGTAGCTCTCCATGCTACTCTATCCTGTGCAAGCTTCTTCATCTCCCAGTACCTACTGCAGCCTACATCCTTCTGAATCAGCTTAGTGTATTCATCTCTTGGTCTCCCTCTACAATTTTTACCCTCCCCACTGCCCTCCAGTACTAAATTGGTGATCCCTTGATGCCTCAGAACATGTCCTACCAACCGATCCCTTCTTGTAGTCAAGTTGTGCCACAAGCTCCTCTTCTCCCCAATTCTATTAAATACCTCCTCATTAGTTATGTGATCTACCCATCTAATCTTCAGCATTCTTCTGTAGCACCACATTTTGAAAGCTTCTATTCTCTTCTTGTCTGAACTATTTATCGTCCACGTTTCACTTCCATACGTGGCTACACTCCATACAAATACTTTCAGAAATGACTTCCTGACACTTAAATCTATACTCGATGTTAACAAATTTCTCTTCCTCAGAAATGCTTTCCTTGCCATTGCCAGTCTGCATTTTACATCCTCTGTTCTTCGACCACTATCAGTTATTTTGCTCCCCAAATTGCAAAACTCCTTTACTGCTTTAAGGGTCTCATTTCCTATTCTAATTCCCTCAGCATCACCCGATGTAATTCGACTACATTCCATTATCCTTGTTTTGCTTCTGTTGATGTTCATCTTATATCCTCCTTTCAAGACACCTTCCATTCCGTTCAACTGCTCTTCCAAGTCCTTTGCTGTCTCTGACAGAATTACAATGCCATCAGTGAACCTCAAAGTTTTATTTCTTCTCCATGGATTTTATTACCTACTCCGAATTTTTCTTTTGTTTCCTTCACTGCTTGCTCAATATACAGATTGAATAACATCGGGGAGAGACTACAACCCTGTCTCACTCCCTTCCGAACCTCTGCTTCCCTTTCATGTCCCTCGACTCTTATAACTGCTATCTGGTTTCTGTACAAATTGTAAATAGCCTTTTGCTTCCTGTATTTTACCCCTGCCACCTTCAGAATTTGAAAGAGAGTATTCCGGACAACATTGTCAAAAGCTTTCTCTAAGTCTACAAATGATAGAAACGTAGGTTTGTTTTTTCTTAATCTAGCTTCTAAGATAAGTCGTAGGGTCAGTATTGCCTCACATGTTCCCATATTTCTACGGAATGAGGTCAGCTTATACCAGTTTTTCCATTCATCTGTAAATAATTCCCCTTAATATTCTGCAGCCATGACTTATTAAACTGATAGTTCGGTAGTTTTCACATCTGTCAACGCCTGCTTGCTTTGGGATTGGAATTATTATATTCTTCTTGAAGTCTGAGGGTGTTTCACCTGTCTCATACATTTTGCTCACCAGATGGTAGAGTTTTGTCAGGACTGGCTCTGGCAAGGCTGTCAGTAGCTCTAATGGAATGTTATCCTCTCCCGGGGCCTTGTTTTGACTCAGGTCTGTCAGTGCTCTGTCAAACTCTTCACACAGTATCATATCTCCCATTTCATCTTCATCCCTTTCTATAACATTGCCCTAAAGTAAATCGCCCCTGTATAGACCCTCTATATACTCCTTCCACCTTTCTGCTTTCCTTTCTTTGCTTAGAACTTGGTTTCCTTCTGAGCTCTTGATATGCAAACGAGTGGTTCTCTTTTCGCCAAAGGTCTCGTTAATTTTCCTGTAGGCAGTATCTATCTTACCCCTAGTGAGGTAAGCCTCTACATCCTTACATTTGTCCTCTAGCCATGCCTGCTTAGCCATTTTGCACTTCCTGTCAATCTCATTTTTGAGACGTTTGTTTTCCTTAATGACATGATATGCGAGCAAAAGACATGTTCTAAAATTCTACAACAGATTGATGTCTGAGATGTATGTCTATAGATTTGCGCATCTGCTCGACGACCCTTTTTGAAGTCTGGGACTACCTGTGCTCTTTTCCAATCATTTGGAACCTTTCGTTCCTCTAGAGACTTGCGGTACACGGCTGTTAGAAGGGGAGCAAGTTCTTTCGCGTACTCTGTGTAATGTGGTAATGGAGGGTGAGGTAGCACTGGCCTGATGCAGACGGTGCATCTCCCATTGCATAACATGTCCCAGAGGACTCCAGCTGCTTTCTGGGCAGAACAAATCAACAACCTTCACCCTCTTACCCCTCTCTCACTTCAACTTGCTTCTATCACTCGGTTCTATTGATTCTCATTTACAGTGGGGTTCATCAGGATGTGTTTTTGTGTCATTCCTCTCTGGGCACTATTCCCAGCTTGATAAATGTGAGTCAAAGGCACCAATTACTTCGTAGTTTGATATTTCAGTGCCAGTGTTACTCAGAAATGCGATGCAATGTCCGAAGGAACGAGCACTGCGGTGACTACATCTATTTTGAAATACATTAAATGTATTCGCAGTTGTGAATATGGACAACCCTCAGCTGTAGGATGGAATGACGACAATGAAGTTCGTGCCAGACCAGGACTCGAACCCGGTTTCTTGCTTATTGTGAGCAGTCTCCTTACCAGTAGCCTATCTGAGGGACTCGCGGCCACAATCAAATTTCCACGTGTGTACATCCAGCACTTGGATATATAGTTCCATACAGGGGAGACATTTTAATTGAAAGTCACTCTCCTGGTGTCTGCGGATAAATATGATATTGCAGTGCCTTGTTATTCAGAATTATGATGCAATGTTCCTTCAGGTGTGCATGCGTGCTCCTTCAGGTGTGCATGCATGCTTACGTGATGTATGTAGGATTGCAGGTTGTAAACACACAGTTGACAACATGTGGAATTTTGTGTCTGACCACGAGTTGTACTTCGATAGCCTAATGGTAAGGCAACACTCGCGATAAGCGGGTAATCCGTGTTTGTGTCCTGGTCCAGCATATATTCTTATTGTCATCGTTTTGTTGTATGGCTGATGTTTGTCCATATTTGCAACTGCGAATACATTTAATATGCCTTGTAATTTGGCCCCTTTAACCCCATCAGTGCAATCCAGTCCACCAGTCCACTTCCCTGGGACACACTTCAGGTTACTCCTACATCTGTTGACAACTCGCCATCCCAGATAACATGCTTGCTGCATCCCCCCCCCCCCCCCCAAAAAAAAAAAAATAAATAAATAAATAAAAAAGATAGCCTCAATCCAGTTATAGTTTTGAGTGATACCCCATACAGTTATACTTTCAGTAATAAGTCTAGGTGTAATAATGGGGCAAATTCTTTGCAGATGTAAATAAGTACTGCATTTATGTGACTGCCTGAGTCTGTGGGTTTCAGAATTTTGTGCAAGAAAATTGCGATTTGGGTGTTACAGGGCCATTGTTTTTGAAATCTGTGCTGATCAACATGGAGGAGGACATTTTGTAAGAGATAAGTCATTATGGTTGAGCTCAGAATTTGTTCTAATATTCTACAACAAATGGGTATCAAGGATGTGGGGAAAGTAGTTTCGTGGATCACTTCTTGTAGATGTGTGTGACCTGTGTGTCAGCATATTTACATTTACATCCATACTCGGCAAACCACTGTGAGGGGTGTGGCAGGGACACTTCGCACTGTACCATGTTAGCATCAGAGTGCAGGGAGAATTGCTATGACTGTTATTAGTCTATTGCGGTCTTCGTAATCATAATGATCGTGATATGTGGGGCGCTGTTGTATACTCCTCACCCAGTAGTGGTTCTTGAAATCTTTTAAACAGTTGGCTCCTGTGTTCAAGCTTGTGCCAGTCTGGGGTTTTAAGTATTTTTTAGACACACTTCTTGAAATAGAGTGAACCCGTGAGAATATATTTTGTACGGCCACGTCAGTTCGACTAGTAGAAAAGTTTATCTATGTGATATCACTATGGTTTGTAACCACCTGGCTCGGGCTAAGAAATTGTAATTGTGTATGAAAATCATTGGCTAGATTTTCCAAGAAATGATGTGTCGTGTACACCACACTTGCATTCGAGTATGCAAATTGTAACAATTAAGTTGGGTAATTTACTGACTTCTTATTTTATAAACTTGTTACAAAAGCCAGTTGGTACCAGGAAATAATTTAAATAAATTGTGGTGCATTGAAAATTAGTTAATACTCGCTTATGTTGCCCTGTGATCTTATCTCAGCATAGAACAACCACATTGAATTTTTAATTCCAGATAATCCATTATTTAAAAACTAGTCACACACTCATTAATTAAACATATGACCAGTTTCAGTGACAGTAGTAGGCCACCCTCAGATAATGCACCATCCGACCGATGATGATGATGATGATGATGATGATGATGATGAGCCGGCCGAAGTGGCCGTGCGGTTAAAGGCGCTGCAGTCTGAAGCCGCAAGACCGCTACGGTCGCAGGTTCGAATCCTGCCTCGGGCATGGATGTTTGTGATGTCCTTAGGTTAGTTAGGTTTAACTAGTTCTAAGTTCTAGGGGACTAATGACCTCAGCAGTTGAGTCCCATAGTGCTCAGAGCCATTTGAACCAGCCATTTGATGATGATGATGATGATGATGATGATGCTTGGAACAGCTGTGCAGGCCCCAGCTGCCAAGTAGTTTTACGTGAGAGGCCAAAACCGGCCATACTTTTAAGAAATGACTGTGCAGTCCAGACTGTTTTTTATACTAATTTGCTTAACTGACAGATCGCTGTTCTCCCAGTAATGATGTCTAAAATTGAGAATCCATTATTTCTTTGCTCTACATTTTCAGAGCATTGCAGTCCTGCCTGTATTCAGTCTGTGCTGCTGCACAGGAAAAATAGTAATAAAAACAGCCTTTTCCTCCTGAAACTACTGCTTCAACAGCTCGAGCAGGGCAAGGGCTCAAACACGCCTCTACGGCACCACGAATTTGTTTGAGTTGTCATCCTGGCAAAACTACAGTTGCTGTGCCTCGTCATCCTTATAATCACTTGACACTTCCTCAAGTTTTGATAGATTCCCATCAAAGTCGGACGGTTACTCCAGCTCGTGAGGTATGTCATCTTCTGGCACTAAGTTAAACATTTTATGTAGTACCAGCTGTACCTGGCCACACGTTGCTGTGATCCAGTCTGCTTGGATGGAAAAGTAGGATATACATCTAGATCTCCTTATATCCCTCGTCTCTTCCTATTTCCACTCATCCTTTCTTTGTCTCCTCCTCCTTCCCCGCCTCTCTGTCAATCCCATCCTCCCTCTATCCATCACCTGTTTCCAATCTCTCTGTGCTCCCCCTCCCCCCACACTCCCCCCTCTCTCTCTCCCTCCCCTCTTTCCCCCTCCCCCACTCCTCTCTCACTCTCTCTCCCTGCTTCTCCCCCCTCTCTCTCCTCTTTCCTCTTTCCCCCTCCCCCCTCTCTCTCTCCCTCCTTCTCTCTCCCCCCTCCTCTCTTTATCACCCTCCTTCTCTCTCCCCCCTCCTCTCTTACTCACTCTCCCTCCTTCTCTCCTTTCTCCCCCCTCTCCTTTCTCCCCCCTCTCCCCCGGTCTCTCTCTCCCCCCTTCTCACTCTCTCTCTCTCTCTCAAATTCTCTCTCTCTCTCTCCCCCCTTCTCTCTCTCTCTCTCTCTCTCTCTCTCTCTCTCTCTCTCTCTCTCCCCCCTTCTCTCACTCTCTCTCCCCCCTTCTCTCTCTCTCCCCCCCTTTCTCTCTGTCTCTCCCCCGCCTCTCTCTCTCTCTCTCTCTCTCTCTCTCTCTCTCTCTCTCTCCCCCGCCTCTCTCTCTCTCCCCCCCTTCTCTCCCTCTCTCCCCCCTTCTCTCTCTCTCTCCCCCCTTCTCTCTCTCTCCCCCCTTCTCTCTCTCTCTCTCTCTCCCCCCTTCTCTCTCTCTCTCTCCCCCCCCTTCTCTCTCTCCCCCCTTCTCTCTCTCTCTCTCTCCCCCCTTCTCTCTCTCTCTCTCTCTCTCCCCTTCTCTCTCTCTCCCCCCCCTTCTCTCTCTCTCTCCCCCCCCTGCTCTCTCTCTCTCCCCCCCTTCTCTCTCTCTCTCCCCCCTTCTCTCACTCTCTCCCCCCCTTCTCTCTCTCCCCCCCTTCTCTCTCTCTCCCCCTTCTCTCTCTCTCTCCCCCCTTCTCTCTCTCTCTCTCCCCCCTTCTCTCTCTCTCCCCCCTTCTCTCTCTCTCCCCCCTTCTCTCTCTCTCTCTCTCTCTCTCCCCCCCCTTCTCTCTCTCTCTCTCCCCCGCTTCTCTCTCTCTCCCCCCTTCTCTCTCTCTCTCCCCCCTTCTCTCTCTCTCTCCCCCCCTTCTCTCTCTCTCACCCCTTCTCTCTCTCTCCCCCTTCTCTCTCTCTCTCTCTCTCTCTCTCTCTCTCTCTCTCCCTGCCACCTACCCCCGCTCTCCCTCCTCCCCCCTCTCTCCCCCTCTCTCACTCCCTCTCTCCCCCCTCTCTCCCTCCCTCTCTCCCCCCCTACCCCTCCCTCCCTCCCTCCCTACCCCTCCCTCCCTCCCTACCCTCCCTCCCTCCCTACCCCCCCGCCCTCCCCCACTATCTCCCTCCCTCCCCCACTATATCCCTCCCTCCCCCTATCTCCCTCCCTCCCCCTATCTCCCTCCCTCCCCCTATCTCCCTCCCTCCCCCTATCTCCCTCCCTCCCCTATCTCCCTCCCTCCCCCTATCTCCCTCCCTCCCCCTATCTCCCTCCCTCCCCCAATCTCCCTCCCTCCCCTATCTCCCTCCCTCCCCCTATCTCCCTCCCTCCCCCTACCTCCCTCCCTCCCCCCTGCCTCCCTCCCTCCCCCCTACCTCCCTCCCTCCCCCCTACCTCCCTCCCTCCCCCCTACCTCCCTCCCTCCCCCCTCCCTCCCTCCCCCCTCCCTCCCTCCCTCCCCCCTCCCTCCCTCCCTCCCCCCTCCCTCCCTCCCTCCCCCCTCTCTCCCTCCCTCCCCCCTCTCTCCCTCCCTCCCCCCTCTCTCCCTCCCTCCCCCCTCTCTCCCTCCCTCCCCCCTCTCTCCCTCCCTCCCTCCCTCCCTCCCCCCTCCCTCCCTCCCTCCCCCCTCCCTCCCTCCCTCCCCCCTCCCTCCCTCCCTCCCCCCTACCTCCCTCCCTCCCCCCTCCCTCCCTCCCTCCCCCTCCCTCCCTCCCCCTCCCTCCCTACCTCCCCCCTCTCTCCCTCCCTCCCCCCTCTCTCCCTCCCTCCCCCTCTCTCCCTCCCTCCCCCCTCTCTCCCTCCCTCCCCCCTCTCTCCCTCCCTCCCCCCTCTCTCCCTCCCTCCCCCCTCTCTCCCTCCCTCCCCCCTCCCTCCCTCCCCCCTACCTCCCTCCCTCCCCCCTACCTCCCTCCCTCCCCACTACCTCCCTCCCTCCCCACTACCTCCCTCCCTCCCTCCCCCTCCCTCCCCCCTCTCTCCCTCCCTCCCCCCTCTCTCCCTCCCTCCCCCATCTCTCCCTCCCTCCCCCATCTCTCCCTCCCTCCCCCCTCTCTCCCTCCCTCCCCCCTCCCTCCCTCCCCCCTCTCTCCCTCCATCTCCCTCCCTCCCCCTATCTCCCTCCCTCCCCCTATCTCTCTCCCTCCCCCTACCTCCCTCCCTCCCCCTACCTCCCTCCCTCCCCCTATCTCCCTCCCTCCCTCCCCCTATCTCCCTCCCTCTCCCTACCCCTCTCTCCCTCTCCCTACCCCTCTCTCCCTCTCCCTACCCCTCTCTCCCTCCCCTCTATCTCCCTCCCTCCCCCTCCCTCCCTCCCTCCCCCTCCCTCCCTCCCTCCCCCTACCTCCCTCCCTCCCCCTACCTCCCTCCCTCCCCCTACCTCCCTCCCTCCCCCTACCTCCCTCCCTCCCCCTACCTCCCTCCCTCCCCCTCCCTCCCTCCCTCCCCCTACCTCCCTCCCTCCCCCTACCTCCCTCCCTCCCCCTACCTCCCTCCCTCCCCCTACCTCCCTCCCTCCCCCTATCTCCCTCCCTCCCCTTATCTCCCTCCCTCCCCCTATCTCCCTCCCTCCCCCTATCTCCCTCCCTCCCCCCTATCTCCCTCCCTCCCCCCTATCTCCCTCACTCCCCCCTATCTCCCTCACTCCCCCCTCTCTCCCTCACTCCCCCCTCTCTCCCTCCCTCCCCCCTCTCTCCCTCCCTCCCCCCTCTCTCCCTCCCTCCCCCCACTCCCCCTCCTCCTCCCTCTCTCCCTCCCCTCCCTCTCCCCCTCCCTCTCCCCCTCCCTCTCCCCCTCCCCCTCTCTCTGGTGGGTAACCAGGCCTCAACCTCCACTAATTAAAAGTGGCCACCTCTCGTATCTCACCTGTCATTTGACAGCCTCTTTGCCTCTGAACTTCCGTCCAACCTCTTTGCATTTACACATGTCTGCCTGTGTCTGTATATGTGCGGATGGATATGTGTGTGTGTGTGTGCGCGCGAGTGTATACCTGTCCTTTTTCAAACCTAAGGTAAGTCTTTCCGCTCCGGATTGGAATGACTCCTTACCCTCTCCCTTAAATCCCACATCCTTTTGTCTTTCCCTCTCCTTCCCTCTTTCCAGATGAAGCAACCTTAGGTTGCAAAAGCTTGGAATTTGTGTGTGTTTGTGTTTTTTATTGTGTCTATCGACATACCAGCACTTTCTCGTTTGGTAAGTTACAGCAGTTTTTTATATATATTTTTCCCACGTGCAATGTTTCCCTCTATTATATTGAATACAACCAGAGTTTACTCAGTGCTCCACCTCACCTACCTTCACAAGCCTTTGTAACACTGCCCGTGTCTCTAGTTGCAGTCTACAAGCCCACATGTTTCCAATGTTTGCAGCCAAACCGGGTGACAGCAGAGGATCTGGACAAGCAGTTCTTCCGGCAGGTGTCTGTAGGTGTCCACAGCCGCGGTCCTGCAAAGCTGGGTGCTCAGCCGGCAGGGGGCGGGGCCGGAGGTTCGGGGTAAGTGGTGTGTGTGTGTGTGTGTGTGTGTGTGTGTGTGTGCGTGTGTGTGTGTGTGTGTGTGTGTGTACATTTGGTACACATATGACCTTCTTTGTATATTTGGCATCTTACCAGACATTTGTACAGTCATCTGCACACATTTTCTTGAATCAGTGTAAAATGGTGTGCGAAACTTAAGGATGGAAGTAACTGCCACAGAGGAATGTTATTTGGCAGCAACACAACATGTGAAACTTGGACCATACATAGAAAGAACTGCTACAGTATAGTACAAAAAGCAACAGAGAAACAGACAATGTGGTAAACAGAAATAATGCTTTATTTAGAGACAATAATTACACTGAAGTCATCACGATCTATGCTTGTTGCTTGGACATTACCAAAGGCAGGATACATTTCTTAATTGCATATGTGATCACAACAGACGGGAAAGCATGCT
Source organism: Schistocerca nitens (assembly GCF_023898315.1). Lineage (NCBI taxonomy): Eukaryota > Metazoa > Arthropoda > Insecta > Orthoptera > Acrididae > Schistocerca > Schistocerca nitens. The sequence continues at coordinate 56,535,915 of NC_064624.1, forward strand.
GTGCAACATACTCCCCCCTTCCCACTGTATAAAAAAAGTGACACATTTTTTCCTTAGTCGACTGCTGTAGTATATCGAGAAGTTGTAACAATGGGAAATTGTACTGAAATGCAGGAGGATCTGCAGGGAATGGCAATTGAATCTCAATGTAGACAAGTGTAATGTGCTGCGAATACATAGAAAGATAGATCCCTTATCATTTAGCTACAAAATAGCAGGTCAGCAACTGGAAGCAGTTAATTCCATAAATTATCTGGGAGTACGCATTAGGAGTGATTTAAAATGGAATGATCATATAAAGTTGATTGTCGGTAAAGCAGATCCCAGACTCAGATTCGTTGGAAGAATCCTAAGGAAATGCAATCCGAAAACAAAGGAAGTAGGTTACAGTACGCTTGTTCGCCCACTGCTCGAATACTGCTCGGCAGTGTGGGATCCGTACCAGATAGGGTTGATAGAAGAGATAGAGAAGATCCAACGGAGAGCAGTGCGCTTCGTTACAGGATCATTTAGTAATCGCAAAAGTGTTACGAAGATGATAGATAAACTCCAGTGGAAGACTCTACAGGAGAGACGCTCAGTAGCTCGGTACGGGCTTTTGTCGAAGTTTCGAGAACATACCTGCACCGAGGAGTCGAGCAGTATATTGCTCCCTCCTATGTATATCTTGCGAAGAGACCGTGAGGATAAAATCAGAGATATTAGAGCCCACACAGAGGCATACTGACAATCCTTCTTTCCACGAACAATACAAGACTGGAATAGAAGGGAGAACCGATAGAGGTACTCGAGGTACCCTCCGCCACACACTGTCAGGTGGCTTTCGGAGTATGGATGTAGATGTAGATGCTCTACAAACAGGCCTTGGCCCGAGTGCAGGAGTTTTGGCTTATGGCAGCCTTTCCTCCTATTCCTTGCGATGTCTTGATGTGGCCTGCCTTTTTGATGTGTCTTTGCATGGTCCAGTTGTTAGTCATGGCTACTAAAATGCAGGCATGCTAGTGGTGGTCTTTGTGGTTTTGTGTTTTCTTTCCCCCCACGCGAGACGTTGTGCAGTGCTGTCTCTAACTCTGCTGACAGCTTCCTCTTGCTGTCGCAAACCTCCTTCCTCGGCCGCACGACTGCGTCTTCCGGGATGTAGACCCAGTCGCACGGCGTGAAGAGGTTCGCGTCAATGGTGTGCACGTCCTTCTCTGTAGTTAACTCGAGCGTGGTTGCCCGATGTCTGCCACCTAGCTCGTACGGCCTGTGCGGGAGCGACGGCTTCCGTTCCCCTTCGACCTGTGCGAAGAGATACGGGTTCCTGTGGGTGTCGTAGCGCCCGTACTGCAGCGTGGTGGCTATCTTCTTTAGCACCTTCGGCATGTCGGTGCTGTCTGGGAATGTGATTACGTCAGTACATAGTTTCCCTGCCTCTTCTTGTTCCCCTGCCGTTTTCCCTCCCTGTCAGGAGTTGGGGAAGGGGAGGACGGTGCCACGTCTGTGGGCGTCTGCCCCGTTTCCTGTATTGCTACAGGTTCCAGGGCGACGTCCGTTTGAGTACCCGTGTCCTTTTGCGGCAGAAAGTCCGTCTGCGTGGCGATGTCCACCCCCCACTGCGGGTGCGGGAGTGGGCACCTTCTTCTCTTAGCCAGGTTTAAGTAGTTTTAAGTTCTAAGGGGACTGATAACCTCCGATGTTAAGTCCTATAGTGCTCAGAGCCATTTGAACCATTTGAGGTTCGTTGGCAGAACCTGCTGCATGCTCATTTCCCCATGTATCTGTACTCATCTTTGAATGATTTTTTTCTTTTCAAAAATCTGCTGCCACGTTCCTCTTGGGGGAATTCAGCCACTTGTTTTGAGGCAACAATCCTGTTCGTGTCCAATTGTGTGGCATTTCTTACAGAAGGAAGCCCAGCAGTTCTTAGCTGTATGGTTGGGCTTACCCCCTCTTTGGCAGTTTGTGTAATTAATGGACACATGTTGCACTTTGCTGGTGCATGTGGGGGTGGATACTGTTCTTCCAGCTTCCTCATGCAGTGAACAAATCTGAAACTTCCTGGCAGAACAAATCTGACTGCTTCATCCAAGGAGGTGGGGGAGGCTAACTTTATCCCACTCCATATACGTAGATTGATTCCACATGTGAATACGTCGATTGGTCTCGATTCAGCTTCGTCATTGAACACTTAATTGTGTGTATTGTCTCATCCTAGGGTGTACGTGCGACAAGATATTGCCCTAATTCTGTCTGCAAATGCTTCAAAGTCTTCTGCACTTTTCTGTCAAGAACTCAAAAGTAGGTGCTTCCCACAATCCGTCTACTGGCTCAAAATAAGTTTACGCATTGCCCAAAGATTCAGCTCGGTGACATTTAACAAAAAATGGTCGGCCGTGTGCATGCACGTCCCACTTCCCTGACGATTTGCAAAAATGTTGTTAAATTTTCACCTGACTTTGCAGCAAACGAAGGTACAAAAGTTACCGCTGGAAGCATACTGGCTATACCTGGTACTAGTTTTCCACATTCAACCTGAAAGGGCGTGGAGTTGAAGCATTTTTGGTAGCTCTGGCTTCACGTTTACGAGTTAAGCCACTCCTGTAGCACTATTTTTTCAAGTGTCAGGGTGCTTCTCTGCTGTTGCAGTGAAGTAACGTGATCAGGCTCGTCTGTGGCCACAATTGCAGCATCGGAAGCCAACTTTATCATCTTTGCCGGTCGGTGAGGGTGTAAATCGGGCACAGTTACTAAACTGGGACTGAGACTGAACAGTTGTACACAAAATGGGTCTCACTTTATTGTGTTGTTGTTGTGGTCTTCAGTCCTGAGACTGGTTTGATGCAGCTCTCCATGCTACTCTATCCTGTGCAAGCTTCTTCATCTCCCAGTACCTACTGCAACCTACATCCTTCTGAATCTGCTTGGTGTATTCATCTCTTGGTCTCCCTCTACGATTTTTACATTCCACGCTGCCCTCCAATACTAAATTGGCGATCCCTTGAAGCCTCAGAACATGTCCTACTAACCCTAACCGATCCCTTCTAGTCAAGTTGTGCCACAAACTCCTCTTCTCCCCAATCGTATTCAGTATCTCCTCATTAGTTACGTGATTTACCCATCTAGCCTTCAGCATTCTTCTGTAGCACCACATTTCGAAAGCTTCTATTCTCTTCTTGTCCAAACTATTTCTCGTCCATGTTTCACTTCCATATATGGCTACACTCCACACAAATACTTTCACAAACGACTTCCTGACATTTAAATCTATACTCGATGTTACCAAATATTTCTTCTTCAGAAACGCTTTCCTTGCCATTGCCAGTCTACATTTTATATCTTCTCTACTTCAACCATCGTCAGTTATTTGCTGGTTTCAGGCACTTTATTCTAGGCCAGGGGTCTCCAAACTTTTTAGTCCGCAGGCCACATTGACTCCTCCACGAGGTCATAAGGGCCAAGATGTACCTAGTGGGATTAAAGCACCGTAGCACTCCACGATCACCGTAATGTAAGGCTAAGGGAAAGATGAAATCGAAAAATCTAAGGTTGTGGGAATAGCTGACACTGAAACGAACTACGATATTTATTTAATTACATAATTTTGATTGGTGGACATACCTGGCGAATTTCACCGACAAAAAGGTATGTCACTGCACATTCTTCAGGAAAGTGTCCTGCAAAGTCAACGAAATCTCAAAATCATTGTTAGAAACACTATTACTGCAAGACGTAGAGGTAGAGAATGTCAACACATTGTTATTTCAAGAGGCGCAACAATAAGTTTAGTTATGTAATCATGTAGCGAGTAGCAGAGTCGGAGCATATATTTGATAGTTCTGTTGCGTGACTGTGTCCGACAATGTCGCGGTGTATCGGTCGCGATAGGCCTCGAAACTCAATTGTCGGCAGTATAGGTACCACTTCAAATATCTGGCGGGCCGGATACCGGGGATGTCCGGCCAGATAACGCGGGCCGGTTTGCTGGCGCCCTGGGGGAGCAGTTTCGGCCCGCAGGCCGTAGTTTGGAGACCCTTGTTGTAGGCGACGAAAAAATCCCTCGGTGTAAGTTCACGGGAGTTGTTAACTAGCATATGACATTGAGCAACACTTAACATCACACGGAGGCGGCGGCGGCGGCGGCAGTCACAAGGGCATCAGCAGTCTCAGGAGCGATGCACTGGCAGCAGCAGCGTAGACAGTGATGGCACTCCACGTGGCCTGTGGTGGCTCACTGCACCTCTGCTCGTTTCAGGCACCAAAGGCGTGCGTCTGATAGCACGCTCGGCGGCACTACTTAACCGTCTCGACTGATTTCTGCGGCAGGTCCGCGCGGCACACAAATTAGTGTGCGAAAGCGCCAGGCCCGCTTCTGGCACAGGCAGACACGTAACCCACGGATATGCACTGCCGGGCACGTATGTGTCTACCGGCTAATGTTAGTAGACGGGAAAAGGTCGGGTAGACCTGACGGTGGTGATCCCAGTTCAGGGCACCACCTGTACCTGTCAAGATGGGTTAAGGAGTGTAAGTGGGCATCCAGGACTGATCCTGTTCACTCTAGAGTATGTAATGAAAAACAGAATTGCCAAAAAATGGCAATTTATTCTCCTTCACCTATTCTACGGGATACGTGTGGTCTGTCGTCTGCTTAGCATGCTGAGGGAACCGCACGTAGTGGAGGGTAGCATTTCAACCACGACGGGAGGACCAGGTAGACACGTTCGTAGGGTAGGATGCTGGTAGATGAGAGAGCAATTCGCTGTTGCAGCCACTGTCTCGTCGGCCGACCCGCACGCCCCACGTGACCGATTTGTGCTCTTCCACCGGTTGGCTTTGAACCTTCTGAAAGCGTTACTTGCTCGGCAGGCCCGTGGATAACGTCCCTAGCTCAGCTGAACTCGGTGTGGAATCTATCCCCGGTGCTGCGGAGCTGCTTATGTAACATAATTCACACCATTGAGGCACAGTGGTAGTTGTAAGAAAAATATTGCAAAATTTGGAAAATAAAATAATGCTCTTTTTACCTGTAACACCATTTTGGGTGACACACAGTGTTCATATGCTCTGGACTCTTTCTTGTCCATTTACAGACTGCCTGTTCTTAGCACCAACCTAATCTGATGTTGGTTTTTTGGATGGGAGTAAAACTTTCCCTTTTGTTGGTTCTTATTTTGATAGAATCTCAATATATATAGGAAGGCTATTCAGAAAATAAGTTCCGACTGCTCGCAAAGTGAAAACCATTATGAAAATCCTATGCAGCTTCGCACAGATGTGTCAGGCAGTGTCTCTAGTACGCCCACAGATCGTGACATGTCACTCTTTTTCAGTTCTGAGTGCACAGTGAGCATGTAAAGATGACAAGAAAATAGTGTCTCTCACCAAGTATGAAGGCCTAGTGAGAAATTTTTCCTGAGGCTATGCAGCCCACATAATGTAACTGTTATGCATTTCCCTCTTCGAGACAATTCTTAGCCGCATTCTGCAAGGGCAGTGGAGATGCTCTTGCAGCATTTTCGATGGAAAGTGTTTGATCACGCACAATACAGCCTGTAATTGGCTCCTTCTGAGTTTCATCTCTACTCACGTGAACCACTGGCTGTGAAGACAACATTTTGGCATAGACGACAAACTGTAGACCAACAAAGAGAATTGGTGGAAAGAAATACGAGGTATTGGAAAGTAATTATGGTGCTACAACGGATGTCTAAGTTGGAGAGCCAACTCTGTAGGTAAGTTGCTGGAAGTTGTAGCTAATTGTTGCAAATAAAACATTTTTTATTTTCACAGTATTTTCCATTTCACGGCTGATCAGAACTTACTTTCCGAATACCCCTTGTATTTTGGGATGCAGTGTAAATGTCTCAGTGAAGCAATTTCTTATGAAAGTAATTATTAAATGCTCAAGTACTTTGGCTCACACATTGTTATAATCTGCTCCACCAATGATTTAATCTCTCTCTTTCTGTAGGGATATGAGTAAACAATATGGCCTGCTTAGCTTATTTTAATTTTAAACTAGTATCAGAGTCTTTACAGCTTCTGATTTATGTTCCCAGCATTAGAAGACACAACATTAAACAGAAAAATGTGTGTTAGACCATGGCTCATAGGCCATAAAACAAAAAACCATGGAGGTCTTCTGCTACCTGTCACAGATTTTGTTTTGATGACCAGATTGTCATAGAGTCATGACTGCATATTTCATCCCTTTCTATGCAAAAACAAGACTCATTAAAGAGTAATCCATATCATTTTTCCTTCTAGTGATGTACTTGTAAATATCTCTGTTACTCTCAGACACATATAATTGACAACACATTTCGTTTGTGATTAAATCAGGTTACGGTAAGTATTCCCAGCTGCTTAAAGACATATCTGCGAGTTATAGGTATGTGAATGCCACACATAATTCTGACTAGTTTCTTGTGTACAATGAATATTTTTTGCCTAAGTGAGGAAGTTACTTCAGAATATTATCCCATAACACTTTAGTGAATGAAAATATGCAAAATATGTTACCTTACAGACTGACAGTATTATGAAAATTTGAGTTGCAGACAGGAACAACAAAAAGGCTGTCAAACAAGTAAGCTTTAAGCCAAAGAGGCCGTCATTGGAATTAGACAATGTACACACACATAGATTCACATACACTCACACAAATGCAACCGACACACACACGAGACCAGTCTCTGGTTGCTGAGGTGGCCTAGGCAGCCAGAGACTGTGGTACTGTACGCACTGTATGTATGAGTTCTGTCTGTGTGTGTGTGTGTGTGTGTGTGTGTGTGTGTGTGTGTGTGTGTTTTCGATCTTGTGATGAAAATAGCCAAACCTAAAAGTTTTAGCAGGTTAACTACGCAACTTTGCTAAACTTGAGGACAAGATGGATAAAGTAACACAGTGCAATAACAACTTAGTGGAAACGAACAGAAGTGTGGGATCATTTTTCCAGAAGTCTCACAATTGTGCATGCGAGTTAAATGTCACATCGCGTGAGGTCACCGTGACCGAAGCGCCAAATGGGGCCAGCTTCGCAACACTAGGCAGTCAGAGGAATGGGAAAAGACAGTGCGTGAGCAGTTACGGTGCAATGTGGCAGTGTTCTTCGCTACACTGTAGCCGGGAAACGACAATCGGATGACTTCGCACGGGGAAGAATTATCACGAAACTGGAAGGAGGACAGTGTCGCCCAGGAGCACAACAGCCGCGTTTCCCGTCCACGGGGGAGTTTTCCGAACCGCGGAACCGCAGGCACTACTGCACGAAGAAGAGGAAAAGGTCGACCACAGTCGACTATGGCAGCAGATAGCCACTACATTGCCCAGTAGGCGAGAAGTGGCCTTTGTCAAACAGCAGGCACAGTTGCAACTACATTTAACAGTGCTGCAAGGCACCCAGTCTCTCACTCCACAGTGGTGCGGCTACTTCGTGGGAGCGGTATCTTTGGCCGACGACCGGCACGTCGTGTTCCACTGACACCGACACGTCGACTGCACGGTTTGCGATAGCTCCTACGGCGTAGGGACCGTACAGGTGAGAGTGGGGTCGTGTGCTCTCCTCAGATGAGAACAGATTCCATCTGGGTAGACATTCTGGATGCACCCTGTAATTTTTCCTCCTATCTATGTAATTATGTAGTTATATATCTAAAAACAAAGATGATGAGACTTACCAAACAAAAGCACTGGCAGGTCGATAGACACACAAACAAACACAAACGTACACACAAAATTCGAGCTTTCGCAACAAATGGTTGCTTCGTCAGGAAAGAGGGAAGGAGAGGGAAAGACGAAAGGATGTGGGTTTTATGGGAGAGGGTAAGGAGTCATTCCAACCCCGGGAGTGGAAAGACTTACCTTAGGGGGAAAAAAGGACAGGTATACACTCGCACACATCATTCGAGGATAGAATTGTATCAGAATAATTCATCTAATATAAAGAGATATTACAACCCTCATATGGAAACAAGTGGGAGCATAGAGTGCATCCGAGAATATAGACGAGCACGATAATTTTGACAGTCCAAGTCTTACCGTGTCGTGAGATGCGATGTTGTTGTGTGTACTGACCTCCGAATCTTTGAAAGCGGTAAATTCACCGTTCGGTGGTATTGCGACACTGTTCCCCTTCCCCGTGTTTGTCTTTTCAGAGTTGCAATCGGCTCCATCTTCATTTTTTTTTACCAGTGAAAATGGTCGACCCCACTGAATGGCGCAGGTGGAGCAGCTGTCAAAATGAGAGAATGTGTCTGTGTGTTGCATTTGTGTGTGTGTGTGTGTGTGTGTGTGTGTGTGTGTGTGTGTGTGTGTGTGTACATTGCCTGATTCCAATGAAGGCGTCTTTGGCTTAAAGCTTACTTGTTTGACAGCATTTTTGATGTGACGGTGTCGCCATGGGTGTACTATATCCTTTGGTGGCCAACCTTTTTATGGAGGATTTTGAGGCGAGAGCGCTTGAATCGGCTGCCCTGAAACCGACAGTTTTTTGGAGGTATGTGGATGACACTTTCATAGTGTGGCCTCATGGTGAAGATAAATTAATGGAGTTTCTTCATCACCTTAACTCCATTCATAGCAACATCCGGTTCACCATGGAAATGGAGAAAGATGGTTGTTTGCCGTTCTCGGATGTCCTAGTTCAAAGGAACAATGACGGTTCTCTAGGGCATTCAGTTTACCGGAAACCCACTCATACTAATTTGTACCTGCAAGCATTGAGTTGCCATCACCAGTCGCTAACCATGAGTTTGCTTAAAACACTTGTTCATAGAGCTCATACTGTCTCAGCTCTAGATAGCTTACCTCAAGAACTCGACCATCTAAAGACAGTATTCAGCGAAAATGGATATTCCATCCAGCAGTTAAAACCAAGAAGCAGGAAGTGAATAAAGGGGAGAACATTCAGGAACAATCTTTAGCTTTTCTTCCTTTCGTTGGCAGCACTTCGTTTAAAATACCAAGAATACTCGGAAAATTTCAGGTAAAAGTGGTTTTCCGTCCCCAATTGAAGATTGCGGACCTTGTGGGATCAGTTAAGGGCAATCTGTTACTACGAAAGGCCGGAACTTAAAAGATACCGTGCCAATGTGGTATGGCTTACATAGGTCAAACCACACGCACCGTGAAAGAACGCTGCACTGAACATCGACGTTACACCCGCCTTTTGCAGCCAAGCAAGTCCACTATTGCGGAACATTGTATTTCTACTGGAGATTCAATGAAATATGAGAAAACAATGATTTTGTCTACAGCAACATCTTTCTGGGACTCCATTATTAAAGAATCCATAGAAATACGACTGGTGGAAAATCTGTTAAACCGTGACAGCGGCTACCAGCTGGACAGTGCATGTAATCCCATCATCTCCACAATTTGCTCAAATAGAAGACGACAGAGTGCGTCGACGGCCGCGGCAAACAGCAACGCAGAGGGCGACTGAGTCCCGCTATTCCACCAGCGAGGGCGCTGCCGGCGGGCGGTGTTGGTTCAACTATCAAGTTTTCGACGCATGCGCAGAATAGTTACGGTACGCTATATATTGCGGAACGGAGGACGTTTCCGCCAGTCTGCGACGGCTCACCTGAAGATGACTGGCAGGTGCCCAGTTGAAATATCGTGCGAAGTATTGAACGACGACCAGCTGCAAGCCCGAAATTTGTTTGAACAGCCTTTTTGTTGTTCTTGCCTGCAACTCAACTTTCCATAATACTGTCAGTCTGTAAGGTAACATATTTTGCATATTTTCATTCACTGAAGTGTTATGAGATAATATTCTCAGCTAACTTCCTCACTTAGGCAAAAAATATTCATTGCACGCAAGAAAATAGTCAGAATTACGTGTGCCATTCACGTACATATAACTCGCAGATATCTCTTTAAGCAGCTGGGAATACTAACCGTAACCTAATTTAATAACAAACGAAATGTGTTGTCAATGATAAGTGTTTGAGAGTAACAGAGATATTTACAAGTACATCACTAGAAGGAAAAATGATGTGGATTACCCCTTAATGAATCTTGGTTTTTATAGAAAGGGATGAAATATGCAGTCATAAAACTCTATGACAATTTAGTCATCAAAATAAAATCTGTGACAGGTAGCAGAAGACCTCCATGGTTCTTTGTTTTATGGCCTATGAGCCATGGTCTAACACACATTTTTCTGTTTAATGTTGTGTCTTCTAATGCTGGGAACATTAATCAGAACCTGTAAAGACCCTGATACTAGTTTAAAATTAAAATAAGCTAAGCAGGCCAAATTGTTTACTCGTGTTGTTTGTTGTTGTGGTCTTCAGTCCTGAGACTGGTGTGATGCAGCTCTCCGTGCTACTCTATCCTGTGCAAGCTTCTTCATCTCCCAGTACCTACTGCAACCTACATCCTTCTGAATCTGCTTAGTGTAGTCATCTCTCGGTCTCCCTCTACGATTTTTACCCTCCACGCTGCCCTCCAGTACTAAATTGGTGATCCCTTAATGCCTCAGGACATCTCCTACCAAACGATCCCTTCTTCTAGTCAAGTTGTGCCACAAACTTCTCCCCCAATCCTATTCAACACCACCTCATTAGTTATGTGATCTACCCACCTTATCTTCAGCATTCTTCTGTAGCACCACATTTCACGTTTCACTTCCATACATGGCTACACTCCACACAAAAACTTTCACAAATGACTTCCTGACACTTAAATCTATACTCAATGTTAACAAATTTCTCTTCTTCAGAAATGCTTTCCTTGCCATTGCCAGTCTACATTTTATATCCTCTCTACCTCGACCATAATCAGTTATTTTGCTCCCCAAATAGCAAAACTCCTTTACTACTTTCCTAATGTAATTTCCTCAGCATCACCCGACTTAACTCGACTACATTCCATTATCCTCGTTTTGCTTTTGTTGATGTTCATCTTATATTCTCCTTTCAAGACACCGTCCATTCCATTCAACTTCTCTTCCAAGTCCTTTGCTCTGTCTGACAGAATTACAGTGTCATCGGCGAACCTCAAAGTTTTTATTTCTTCTCCATGGATTTTAATACCTACTCCGAACTTTTCTTCTGTTTCCTTTACTGCTTGCTCAATATACAGACTGAATAACATCGGGAGAGGCTACAACCCTGTCTCACTCCCTTCCCAACCACTGCTTCCCTCTCATGTCCCTCGACTCTTATAAATGCCATCTGGTTTCTGTACAAATTGTAAATAGCCTTTCGGTCCCTGTATCTTACCCCTGCCACCTTCAGAATTTGAAAGAGAGTATTCCAGTCAACATTGTCAAAAGCTTTTTCTAAGTCTACAAATGTGAGAAACGTAGGTTTACCTTTCCTTAATCTATTTTCTAAGATAAGTGGTAGGGTCAGTATTGCCTCATGTGTTCCAACATTTCTACGGAATCCAAACTGATCTTCCCCGAGGTCGGCTTCTACCAGTTTTTCCATTCATCTGTAAAGAATTTGTGTTAGTATTTTGCAGCCGTGGCTTATTAAACTGACAGTTCGGTAATTTTCACATCTGTCAACACCTGCTTTCTTCCTATGTATGGTCTACATTTCATTCAGCAGTGTTACTTAGTGGTGGCACAGAATGTGAAAGTTGATTTTGACCTGAAGTATTGCACTCCAGTGTATATGGTTTTTCTGTTTCCTGTTTTCATCAACATGCACTTCTAAGAACTTAGAATTTTCTGCCCTGTGTATTTATTTATTTAATTAATTTAATTTTTTCCGTGTACTAGGTTAATAGGATGTGGGATATTTTTGACAATTTAAAACATGATGATTTTGTTTTTTCAAAGTTAAATGCTAGCACCTTTTTATGAAAACAACATTTATTATTTATTTCTCTTGCTGCTCCTTTGTTCGACTCAACAACAATGTATCATTTGCAAACAGGACGAATTGTCCTTCCCAAATCAAGTAAAATATGAGATCGATAACGTGAAGCACAAACAGTGTGGAGCAGCAGTGGAACCCTGTGGTACACCTCCTTATATTATTCAGATAGCCTAGGGTAACTTTTTTTTTTTTTTTTAATGAGAGCTGAACCATGTGTCCGCAGAACAAAATATTCTATAAAAACTTCTCAAATATGCCTTTGATAAGTCGCAGAACATTCCAACTAGTGACATTTAATCATTTAATGTTTTAATTACGTGCTCAGTAAATGTATAAATAACTGACTCTGTAGCCTAGCTGTTTTGAAATCCAGGCTAAGTATCCCATTATACTCAGGTGGGTGACTACCCTGGAGTCATTAACATTTCAAAAAAATTTGAAAATGTTGTAAGGATGACTGTAGGTTGTAGTTATTGATGTCTGTGGAGTCGCCTTGCTTGTAGGGAGGCCTACCAGTGGCATATTCCAGCATGCGCGAGTTTGATACCTTACAAAAGTGATCAAGAACATTACATATTGTGGGACCACATATTTTTAGTGGCTCACTGGAGACATTATCCATATTATGTGAAATTATATTTTTTAAAGGCATGATGATCCTCCTTATTGCAGAAGGGGATGTGGAGCTAATTTTTATTTCACTAAATGTCCTGTGTACTAATGCTTTGATGTACTGTTTTGTTTTATCTTCTGAGGTACTTGCACAAATTTCTTCCATATTTTTAAAAAGTACATATTAAAAATATCTGCGACACATGCACATTCTCCATAATGCTCATGTTCTCTTTAAGAGAAATGATGTCATCTTCTGTGGCTTCTCTCTGTGTCCTTTTTAATGTTCCATACTGATTTTATTTTATTGTCTGATCTGTCAATTTCAGCCAAGATGTGCACACTCCTGGATCTTTTTTACAACATTCCTTAATATGTTACAGTCCTGTTTATAATATGCAAGTATTTCTGTATCATTATAAGGCATGGCTACTTTTTTTTACATTTCCCTGTTCTTTTTGAAGATCCTTTGATAACTATAGGGATAAAAGGTTTCCTCAATGACTTCCCAGTGTTACACTGAACTATCTTTTCTTGAAAACCACATTAAAAATGGTTACAAACTCACAAAGATGTGATGAACTTTGGAGCTATCATTCGGCTCATTGTAAACTTCAATCCAGTCAAGGCTTATTTAATTCTTTAGCTGTTGTTTTGCTAATCAGCCTCATTCTTTTCTTTGAATGTTTCTGAACTGTACGTAGAGCTATGTTATGTAATGTCAGCAATAGTGTATAGACGTCTGAAAATACATTTACCATAGGGTAGGTATGCATCAGTTTAACTTGCTGTGGACTGTGTGTTACTTTTTATCCTTTGTATCAGTATGGTGAAGGACATTTAATCTTTAGTTCCAGACTTCGGTTGTCTGTACGGCGTATTTTGTGGACCTTTCTCTAAGAGGAAGTCCTTGTATTTAGCTGTCTTCCCTTCTGCCGGCTGGGCTTAATGTTTAGTCACTTTTAACATCTTTCTTGTCTTAGTATTTTGACATTCTGAAATGGCCGCATATGACTTTAGTTGTTTTTGTGCCCTTAAACAAAACAAAACAAAACAAAACAAACAAATCACTTTAACTTCCGCCTGTCATGTGAATCTATATGAATACATTACCTATCATCACCATCATCTCTAGATCACTTTTCATGTCAGATGCATTCCAAAAATTTACATTAAAATCATCACTGATTAATGATTTCTTCTTTCTCTTTGACACACAGCACAATAATCCATCAAAATTTTTAATGAAAATTTCCCAATTAATCAGTGGAGATGTATATACTCTAATGATCACAACTATTACATCACCCAGTATTAACTTGTAAGCTCATCCTTCTGTATCCTGATCAATACAGAACTGACTTACTTTCACAGCCTTGTTTTTTTTATGAATGTAACAATGCCTGCTTTATTCATATTTGATCTACATGAACATTCAGCTAATTTATAACCACCTATATTAGCCCATTTCTGCCAAATTTATTTTTTATTAATGTATTTTCTCTATTTTTGGAAAAAATGTGTCCTGGCAACCCAATGTATGGAAATATGAAGAAATTTTGTTCACTTGTTGCCTAAATGCCGGCCGCGGTGGTCGTGCAGTTCTAGGCGCTGCAGTCCGGAGCCGCGCTGCTGCTACGGTCGCAGGTTCGAATCATGCCTCGGGCATGGATGTGTGTGATGTCCTTAGGTTAGTTAGGTTTAATTAGTTCTAAGTTCTAGGGGACTGATGACCACAGCAGTTGAGTCCCATAGTGCTCAGAGCCATTTGAACCATTTTTGTTGCCTAAATGTGAAATGTTTGGCCATCCTCATTTGAGGACGCTGTGCGTTTTGCAGTTGTTTTGTCAGTACACTGCCTGCTAGGAAAAAGACAAGGAATAAAGAAATTGCCAATAATAATCTCAAAATAACATTTCAGAATTATTATTTATTGTACAATAAGTAGCATTTACTAAAGTTTTAACCTAAAAATTCTCCAAAACTGAAATTTTGTTAAGGCCTCATATATTTGGGAAAGCATATCGTTCTGAGTGCAACATTACATTTCTCACAGTATGTTCTCGGCTTTGCTTTTCAGTTATCATATTGCCATTGTCTTTGCTTTTCATGCTTCTGGATAAAGGGCAGCTTTGGTAATACTGTATATCTGGTACATTACTCCTTGAAGGTGAGATGAGTTTTGTCAAGTCTTCCCTTAGCTGACCTTATTTCAAGACCTTTCTTCAGTTTTGTTCTCTCAGCCTGTCTTCTGAATTCATTCACTGAAAGAGTAATTCCTACACTGCATCTCTTGAAAGCCAAGTATGTACTCACAACAGTCACATTTACGATCCTTGTAAAAAGCCACCAGTACCACTTTTTACTGTGCACTGCAGTGGTATGTTTCTTTATTAGCCTGCCTTGAAGATTGATGCCTCATATGAAATTTTTGTATACATTCAATGCACATGATTGTGGAACACTGACCTTCTCTTTTTCGGATGAATTCAGACATTGGACTTTTGGAAGCACAGTGTTGAAATTAGTTGGCAGTGTATCACACTTGTTGTCATTCCAATTTGTGAAAATTTCTTTCTCTCTGTCAAATCTGAACTCAAAATATCCCCCCTTTCTCTCTCTCTCTCTCTCTCTCTCTCTCTCTCCAGAACATCGTCTGATGACAGAGGGCACTCCCTTGTTCTGCTTTCTCTTATAATTCCACTTGAACGGAATCTCAGTTCCTTCATTGGATGGGCAGGTGATGACTAATAAATTAATTGTTAAAAATACTTTGTAACTGTTCAGCTCATCAATATCTACTTTGGAACCCTGGTGTAGATTTGCATTGTCGTCACTCTTTCCTTCCTGCAATACAGTAAGCAATTGTAAGAGTAGTCATCAGTACCACATAAGGCCTAAAGTTTATACCCGAAGTGTATGGGCTTCAGTCTGATAAACTGCTATACTGGATGGTGCACATAGTATCTCTCAATCATTTCATCAACTGCCAGGTTTTCCTGAAAGACTCCCCAATTTTGATAATTTTTTACCAGAGCCTCTGCTGATGGTGTAATATTGAATTTAATACTTTTGAAAGATTTGTCACTCTTGTTTTCATTGGCCTTTCTTTATCATTGAAATTTAATGATTCCAGTTCAAGACACCTGTTATGGCTCATCACATCTTTCACTATTTGAACACTGATAACACCATCCTCAGACCAATAATCTCTTTCACTGGACAACTTACAGTAGACAGTAGAGATCAATTTCATCAGGTAAAACTGAAAAATGTATTCTATTTTTAAACCCCCTGCTGTATTTTTTAGTTTCCTCTACAATTATGATTACAACTTCTGCTGAAAAGAGTTCTGCACGGGAGTGAGACCATACAGCTTTTCTTTCAGTTCATTTGACAGACAAGAAACTTACTTCTCTAAGTTAGGAAATGAATATTTCGGAACCTGATCACACCACTTAATTTCCTCTCCACTGGCTCTGTAAGAAGAAACATGATGAATGTCTTGTTGTCTCTCTCTTGTAAAATTTCAGTAGTACCCACAGTATTGCTCACACACGTATTTCCTAACAAGTCATCTTCAGTATTTTCCTTATTGGTCTGCTCACATAGATCTGGAGGTAGAGCTACTATGTCTGCTTCGATTTCTTCATAAGTATTCTGTTGTCCCTTCAACAGTTTTAAAAACATGCTGAGCCATGGCAAAGAAATCTGGAAAGACTGAAAAATGTAACATTTACCATGAAAACACCTAGCGTCCTCAGATGAGGACAGAAAGTTTTCATGTACTGAGACACAAAATGTAATGAACTACTTTTGCACTGATAAGTACCAAACATTATCTCAACAACAGCCAGAAAATGGGAGTGATTCATACCTTAGATGCAGCCACAAAAATAAAAATAGAAATAATCTGCAGGCTCTCAAAAAACACTCCACTTATGTTAACAATCTTCAAATGAATAACTGCAGCAGAGATATAACAATTGTACCTTATTGTTGACTCAAAGCTTATTTTACATCAACAAAAGCCCAATGTTGTTTTGGAGTAGCATACATTGTAATAATGATGGAAAAATGGACTGTCCTCAGTCGAGGGCAATGGGCGATAATGGGTAAAGGTTTTCTGTTTCTGTGGTTATATGGTTTTCAGACAGATAAATGACTTCAGTTTCTTTCCTACTACTGAGACCTTCCAAACAAATTAACCCTCGAGTGGGCGCACCTATGTATGAAGTGCACTGACAACAAATAACATTTTCTTGTTGCGTTCCATTGTTTTACAATTTCGAACCTATACGTAACCCGCCATTCATTGGTTCAGCTGCTGCAGTGATAAGTTATGTTGTCATATGCAATGATAAGTTGTGATATGTCCAAGTGAGTAGTAGTAATATAAAATAAACAGCGAGTTAGGTGAGAAAAAATTTGGCAGCACAATTTCACAGTGAGGTAGCTGTCTATGAGACAAATAGTAATTAAATAGGTATTTGGCTGAATCTGGTGGAATTTGGCTGTGTAATGCTCTAAGTGGGTCATTGCTATGGGGTAACACTTGTACATTGCGACAGTGAGATCCTGTGGAAGTTTATGGTAGAATTGTTTAATTAAACAGCAGTTTAGTTGGTATGAGTTTATTTTTTGTTGTTTATTTAAACTGTAATTTTGCTTGGTAACATAAAGATAGCTATTCTTTACATGTGTACAAAGTATATCTACATCTACAGCTGCATACATAATCTCAAAGGCACCATATGATGTGTGGCAGAGGGGAACCTGTGCCACTACTAGTCATTTCCCCTCATGTTCCACTTGCAAATAGAGGGAAGGAGAAACGACTATCTATATGCCTCCATACGAGCGCTAATTTCCCATATCTTCGTGGTCCTTGCGCAAAAAATATGTTGATGACAGAAGGATTGTGCTGCAGTCATCTTCCACTGCCAGTTCTCAAAATTTTGTCAGTAGTTTTCTTCAGAAAGAATGTCACCTTCCCTCCAGGAATTCCCATTTGAGTCCCCAAAGCATCTCTCGGATTGCTTCGATGTCTTTCTTTAATCTGACCTGGTGCAGATCCCAAACGCTCGATCAGTATTCGAGAATAGGTTGCACTAGTGTCCAGTATGAGGTCTCCTTTACAGATGTCCACAGCTCGCAGTCTTGTGGCTTGCGTTGCTGCCTCTGGATCTCGGGGTCCCTGGTTTGATTTCTGGCTGGGTCGAGGATTTTCTTTGCTCAGGGACTGGGTGTTTGTGTTGTCCACAGCATTTCATCATCTTCGTGAAAGTGGCGAGTTTGGACTGTATAAAGGTTGGGAATTTGTAAGGGTGCTGATAATCGTGCAGTTGAGCACCTCTCACACCAGTTGTCGTCATCATCATCATCATCATCGTCGTCATCCTTTACAGGTGAACCACACATTGCTAAAATCCCTCCAATAAAACTAAGTCAACCATTTGCCTTCCCTACAACAATCCTCGTATGCTGGTTCCATTTCGTATCACTTTGTGGTGTTACAGATATTTAAACGATGTGACTGTATCGAGCAGAGCACTACTAATGCTGTATCTGAACATTACAGTTTAGTTTCTCCTACTCATCTGCATAACTTACATTTTTCTACATTTAGAGCTAAGCGCAGTCATCACATCAACTGGAAATTTTGTCTACGTCATCTCGTATCTCCGTACAGTCACTCAACTTTGACACCTTATCGTACACTGTGGCATCACCAGCAAACAACTGCAGATTGCTGCCCACCCTGTCTGCCAAATGTATATAGGGAACAACAGTGGTCCTATCGCACTTCCCTGGGGCACACCTGACGATAATCTTATCTCTGAGGAACAGTCGCTTACGAGGACAACATACTAGGTTCTATTACTTAAGAAGTCTTTGAGCCACTCGTGTACCTGAAACCTATTCCTTATCCTCGTACTTGCATTAATGGTATATAGTGAGGCACCGTGATAAGTGCTTTTTGGAAATCTAGAAGCATGGAATCTGTCTGTTGCCCTTCGTCCATAGTTCACAGTATATCATGTGGGAAAAGGGTAAGCCGTGAGCAATACTTTCTAACACTGTGCTAATTTGTGGACATATGCTTTTCAGTCTTTAGGAAATATATTATATTCAAACTCAGAATGTGTTCAAGAATTCTGCAGCAAATCGACATTAAAAATGTTGGTCTGTAACTTTGCAGGTCTCTTCTCTTACATTTCTTATTTATAGGAGTCACCTGCACTTTTTTCCATTTGCTTGGGCTTTGCACTGGGTGAGAGATTGGCAATAAGTACAAGCAAGTAAGGGGCAATGCTGCCGAGTATTCTTTGTAAAACTGAATTAGGATTCCATCCAGACCTGGTGACATATTTGCTTTCAAATCTTTCAGTTGTTTCTCTGCATCAAGGATGTTTATTATTATGTCACCCATACAGGAGTCTGTTTGATGGTGAAATGATGGTACGTTTGTACTACTGATTTTACAGTCAAGAATTTTCACGGGTTCTTGTATTTTTCGTGCATAGATCTTTTCACAGACCCAAAAATCTCTACCGATCTTTGCCCATCGTCACTTGCGCATCCTCTTCTTTTCAGCCAAGAGTGCAACAGGCTTTGCTTCCTCATCATTTTCTGAATTTCATTGTTAAACCACACTTTTCTTTCCTTAATCTGCTTTCCAAGCATATACCTCTCCAGATCACGATACACAATCTCCGTAAACTTTGCACTTAATTCCATCATACTTTAACTATATTATCGAAATTGTACACCACGCTCCTGCTCGTTTTGAAAATCGGCGTGCCTACTTGAGGGTTAACAACTCATTTAGTTTATTTTCTACTGCAACTAATATTCTGGCGGAGAAAGTTGATCTTATCTTTCCCTCAATTTTTGTGATATGAACTGGGAATATCTTGTCAGTTTAATACCATGTAATTCTATCTGCCGGATTCTGTTAAAAATCCAATAATAACAGTGTCAGTTCCATTTTTAGATTTTTATTCGTTGGTAACCGGTTTCGGCCCTTTCCTGAGACCATCTTCAGGCATTTCCCCACTACAATACTGTAATAACACATATAGGGGGATGACAATAAGGCTAAACAACATCAAGAATATAAGCTACAATAAATAAAAAGCACGATGTTATACCCATTGTGGCTGCTGGTGGCAGCATACAGAGTGAGATCCGTAAAAGTAAGGATGTCACTGCCGATTGAGGGAGCTGTAAATGAGATTTCATACTGTAAGCTTCGATCGTTGCCTACACCGTTACATCATTGATGCCCAATCGTGCACGAGCTACGCTACCTCGATTGGTTTTGTCTAATTTATAAGAAAAATAGATACAGAAATAAATGCAAATTCACAAACATAAAATTTTTATTTATATAATCCTATTGTAATTAATGTAAGTAAAAGGAACAGAATGACAGGCATGCTGTAATCGTTATTGTGCGCAGGCTGCCCCATGAGGGCATTTGTATGTACTCGCTGCAGCAAATACAAATGCCCGCAGGGGGCAACCTGCACACAATAGTGATTACAGCATGCCTGTCATTCTGTTCCTTTTACTTCTGGTAATTATAATAGGATGAGACACACACAAATTTTATGTATGTAATTTTGTATTTGATTCTGTATCTATTTTCCTTATAAGTTCAACTAATCCAATCAATGTAGCATAGCTCATGCATGATTGGGCATCAATGATGTAATGGTGTAGGTGATGAATGATGCTTGCAGTATAAGCTGCCATATTCAGCAGTGACATCCTTACTTTGTGGATCTCGCTCCATCTGCTGTGATCCATTGACAATGTCTATATAATTTTAATAAATGTTTATAGATTGATACATACCATAAAGACGGCAATCTGTCTTTTCCTGCATTGTTGATATTCCAACCTGGAATTTCCATTGTCTGATGTATGTTTACGGTAGTTATTGCAGCTCGGAATGATACTGCTTGCCGATTGTATTTAGGATTTTGTGTGGGATTTCTTTTCTTATGAGAAATGCAC
Source organism: Schistocerca nitens (assembly GCF_023898315.1). Taxonomy (NCBI): domain Eukaryota; kingdom Metazoa; phylum Arthropoda; class Insecta; order Orthoptera; family Acrididae; genus Schistocerca; species Schistocerca nitens. Next base: position 56,556,371 of record NC_064624.1, read on the forward strand.
TCCCCCTCCCCAACTGTATCAACTCAAATTACATTAATGTTAGAAAACAGAAATGGTTACTTGTGAGTGACGAAGTTTCAGATGTAGTGCACATCTGATAGGAAAGTGTAAAATTAAGAAGATTGTTTTTGTTCTTTGTAGCCGGCCAGTGTGGCCGAGCGGTTCTAGGCCCTGCAGTCTGGAACCGCGCGGCCGCTACGGTTGCGGGTTTGAATTCTGCCTCGGGCATGGATGTGTGTGATGTCCTTAGGTTAGTTAGGTTTAAGTAGTTCTAAGTTCTAGGGGACTGATGACCTCAGAAGTTGAGTCCCATAGTGCTCAGAGCCATTTTTGTTGTTTGTAACTGAGCAAGGATTCCAGTGCACTGTATTTTTAATAAATCAAACATTTGTGAAAATCTGTACTCGGTAGCGAGTATTCTGTGTATTCTTTTATATTATAATTTGAAGGAGATGCTGCATTTGTACTGTCAATTACCGGTCTCCCTACAATGACTATTATGTGGGAAAATCCAGTCTACTGTTGAGTTTAGACACCCATAGAAATGGGGATGAAGAGGGTGATATGAAAAAATAATCTAAGCTATTACTTTTGTTATTAGTGTTATTTGTATTATAATTGTGTTTGTGGGGCATGTTCCAATCCCTGTCTTTCCGTACAATTTTTACTCTCTACAGGTCCCTCTAGTACTGCAGGAGCTATCCCCTGGTGTCTTGTAACGTGTACTACCATCCACCCCTCTGATTCTTCTGAAAACCACCTCATTTCTTATCCTGTAAATCCAGGTAATTTTCAACATCCTCCCAGAGCACCACATCTGAAATGCTTCGACTGTCCTCTCTTCCGGTATTCCCGCTGTCTCTGACTTACTTTCATATAATGCTGTGCTCCAGATGTACATTCTTAGGAATTTTTCCCTCAGATTAAGGCCGGTGTTTGACACTAGGAGATCTCTTCTGGTAAGAAATGTGTTTTCTGCCGGTACTTGTCTCCTTGTTGTTCTCGATTGCTTTGCCCGTCACGAATTATTTTGCTTGCAAGGTAGCTGATTTCGTGCACTTTGTCCCCAATTTTCAAGTTAACTCCATTGGTAACGTCATTTTTATAACAATGTATTTTACATATTGTAACATGGTTTCTGCTACCCCTTATTAATTTCACCTTTCTTTGGTCTATTCTCAGTCCCTAGTGTTCATTCATTAGATTTTTTGTTACATGCAACATATCGTGCTGTTCTTCTTCACATTCACTGGAGGTAGCCGTGTCATCAGTGAATTTTTTTGGTGATATTCTTCACCATGAATTTTAAACCCACTCCTGAAATGTGTCTTGATTTCTGTTACTAACTTTACTGTCGATTATTCACAGTTCATGGGCTTTCTAACGGTTCTCTTTTAAATATTCTATATTGTTTTTATGCTTTTTGGTACTACGTAAGATAAGAGGTTAGCATTAATTATTTTCTTTGCGTAGGTGAGACCGTTAGAAGCAGAGTATCTTATAGGAGACCAAAATAGATGTTTGTTGTCAATTTAAATGAGTGCCAGGCTCCTACAAGATTATCATAACTGGTTTTCATCTGAATACAGTCAAGGTGAAAGTTCACAGGTCTACGACAAATGGTATCTCTTAATGTATTTGAACTCTCCCAAAATTAGCTCATGGAACTTTTGAGATTTAAATTAAATAATTTTTTAAAATGATTTTATCACTTCTGCACTTCTGGAAAGCTGTAAGAAAAGTTAATATTAAGTCTGCCGCTTAATGGTGGCCAATTGTTGCAAGTCAGCGATCACTGCTTTCATCTTCTTGGTAGCTGAAAAATACTAATTATTCTCTCTTTTCAATTAAAACATTGCAATTAGTGGCTGGCATGTTCTTGAAATAATACAATGAACTCACTTTTACACATATATTTCGATCAATAACATCATACACACCTTTTTTATTGCCTAGTCGAAAGAACAAAAGGAACATCGGCTAGGGTTCAATGCTACACACAATATCTATCTAACAATAGTAACATGAGAATCAGAAACAGCAGAAGAGCGAGTAATAACTTATCTTTTCCATCTTCTATAGTTATACAAAGATATAAATGTTTTATTTCACCCTATTCTCTACTGCGATATTGTTTATCGTCTTTATTGTCTTTCCCTACCGTAGTATCGATGTTATATTTTTTGTAAATAATTTTATATTTTTTGTAAATAATTTTATATTTTTTTCACAATTGACTTTCAGCCTGGTCTGTTTGGTCGTATTCAATATTTTTATACACACTTCACACGCATTATTCTTAAACATCAAAAAAGGGACACTTCAGCTTCTCGGCTGCTCGGTTAGAGCCCCAGGGTGGGGTCACAGTAAGAAGGGTTGACATGTAAAGCTTGACACGTAAACACTTAGAGCAGTTCTTGCCAAAGTTGGTAGAAATATCAGTGTTCAATGTACAGTTTCTTTCAGTGATTGTCGGTGTAAGTTATACCTTGACTCCATCTGCATCCTTCTGGGTTGGATATAAGAAACATGGTGAATAAACATACAAATTAATTAATTACTTATGTATGTGGAGAAGCAGTTGTTGTTGTTGTTGTTGTTGTTATTGTTGTGGTCTTCAGTCCTGAGACTGGTTTGATGCAGCTCTCCATGCTACTCTATCCTGTGCAAGCTGCTTCATCTCCCAGTAACTACTGCAACCTACATCCTTCTGAATCTGCTTAGTGTATTCATCTCTTGGTCTCCCTCTACGGTTTTCACCTCCACGCTGCCCTCCAGTACTAAATTGGTGATCCCTTGATGCCTCAGAACGTGTCCTACCAACCGATCCCTTCTTCTAGTCATGTTGTGCCACAAATTTCTCTTCTCCCCAATCCTATTCAATACCTCCTCATTAGTTATGTGATCTACCCATCTAATCTTCAGCATTCTTCTGTAGCACCACATTTCAAAAGCTTCTATTCTCTTCTTGTCCAAACTATTTATCGTCCATGTTTCACTTCCATACATGGCTACACTCCATACAAATACTTTCAGAAACGACTTCCTGACAATTAAATCTATACTCGATGTTAACAAATTTCTCTTCTTCAGAAACGCTTTCCTTGCCATTGCCAGTCTACATTTTATATCTTCTATACTTCGACCATCATCAGTTATTTTGCTCCCCAAATAGCAAAACTCCTTTACTACTTTAAGCGTCTCATTTCCTAATCTAATTCCTTCAGCATCACCCGACTTAATTCAACTACATTCCATTATCCTGGTTTTGCTTTTGTTGATGTTCATCTTATATCCTCCTTTCAAAACACCGTCCATTCCGTTCAACTGCTCTTCCAAGTCCTTTGCTGTCTCTGATATAATTACAATGTCATCGGCAAACCTCAAAGTTTTTATTTCTTCTCCACGGATTTTAATACGTACTCCAAATTTTTCTTTTGTTTCCTTTACTGCTTGCTCAATATACAGATTGAATAACATCGGGGAGAGGCTACAAACCTGTCTCACTCCCTTCCCAACCACTGCTTGAGTATTTACTCAAATTGTTCATTTGTTTGTCATAGGATTACTTCAATTGCATCTGTACTTGGTAGTAATAAGTCTAGTTGTATACGGGTTAATGGGGATGCCCAAACGGAACATTGCTGAAGATAAATCATGTCAGTTAATGAGGTTTGTGTATTGTTGTGCAGTGTCGTTTGTGTGTTTCCAGTGAGGGCAGCAGTGGAGCTCCTGCAAAGCCCTGGAAGAACCACAAGGAGAAGAGGAACAGGCGCGAGAAGCTGAGGCGGCTGTACGCACACCTGGACCAGTGACGACTCTGCTGCCGCCGTCTCGTCTGGCTTCCTGCCCCATCTGAGTCCGAGGGCAACTTTCATTTGTAAACAGAATACACTATTTTTGATGTGAGATTTTTGGAAGAATAAATGCAATAACATTGTTCAGCAAGTGTGTTACTCAATTAAGGCATTCCTTAACACATGACACAAAGGAATTCCTCAACCTTTGCGTGAGGCTGGGAGCTGAACTCGAATCATTTTTTTTTTTATGGGCTGTGTTTTCGTTGGCTGAGCTATCTCACAAGGGAACCTCCCCATCGCATCCCTCTCAGATTTAGTTATAAGTTGGCACAGTGGATAGGCCTTGAAAAACTGAACACGGATCAATCGAGAAAACAGGAAGAAGTTGTGTGGAACTATGAAAAAAATAAGAAAAATATACAAACTGAGTAGTCCGTGCGTAAGATAGGCAACGTGAAGGATAATGTGAGCTGTCAGAAGTGCCGTGGTCCCGTGCTTAGGGTAAGCAGCTGCGGAACGAGAGGTCTTTGGTTCAAGCCTTCCCTCAAGTGAAAAGTTTAATTTTTTATTTTCAGACAATTATTATCTATCCGTCCATCAGTCCGATGCGAGGTAACTGCACTGTAGTATGGCGGAGCTATACCTAAACAAACATCGAAACACACGACGTCAGTCAACTGCAGCGCACAAACTGTTATGTTTTCATTACTTTTTTAGGAGTGATTATCACATCCACAAGAAAACCTAAATCGGGCAAGGTAGAAGAATCTTTTTACCCATACGCCAAATGTACAAGTTAGGTGGGTCGACAACATATTCCTGTCATGTGACACACATGCCGTCACCAGTCTTGTATAGAATATATCAGACGTGTTTTCCTGTGCAGGAATCGGTTGACCTATGACCTTGCGATCAAATGTTTTCGGTTCCCATTGGAGAGGCACGTCCTTCCGTCTACTAATCGCACGGTTTTGCGGTGCGGTCGCAAAACAGGGACACTAAACTTATTACAGTGAACAGAGACGTCAATGAACGAACGGACAGATCATAACTTTGCAAAAATTAAGAAAGTAAATTTTTCACTCGAGAGAAGACTTGAACCGAGGAACTCTCGTTCCGCAGCTGCTCACGCTAACCACATGACCACGGCGCTCCTGAGCTCACATTATCCTTGATGTTGCCTATCTTGTGCATCGACTACTCAGTTTGTATATTCTGCTTATTTTTTTCATAGTTCCAAACAGCTTCTTCCTGTTTTCTCGATTGATGTATGTTCAGTTTTTCGAGATCTATCCACTGTGCCAACCTATAACTAAATCTGAGGGGGGTTGCGATGGGGAGGTTCCCTTGTCAGTGTGGAACTGCCAGCTCCCGCCTTTGTTTCCCCACCCACAGAGGCCATCCTGTGTGGTCTGGGGAACAAGAACATCTGTGGTTAAGCCAGCCTCCACCATATCTTAAGTGGTATTTTCGAGAAATGGTATCGTAATCTGCTGTTGTAAAGACCGACGGGTGATTTATTTACGTTGCGCACTACAATCTTAACCTCATACTGAGTGCCTTCACAGACACGCTATATCAGGGCTGGCCAGAGCGTGCCAAACTTCACGCGTGCAGCGTTTGTGGACCGTAGGTGGGCTGAGGCCCGGCCTATCACTCGACTTTGCCCGGTCCTTTTCACAAGTACCGAGAACTGTGCAACATTTTATTTAACATTGCAGTGTGGCATTTTGCAGTCAGCACAATTCTCTGAGTTTGACAGAATCGTGGTCTCGGTGCTGATTACCTTTCACTATTTGTTCGTGGTATGGAGGACGTTGACAGGTCCAGTTCTCGTTTGTAGAAAAAGAGACAGTCTAGCAATCTGTCTTCACAATCCTTTAAAATGAGTGGGGATGAGAATTCTCAATTCGTGTGAGTAACAGGTAGTACTTATTTGCTACGAAATGAGATTACAGTACCACCCAGAAAGAATTTAGACTTTCACATGACAGTGAAAGATCAAAAAAATTAAGATTGACAGACTGGATTCATTGTTCTGTGCTAAATTTGCAGGCATGGAGCACTTGAGGAAATTTATGATGTGAATAGTAAAATTTCTGTAGTCACACCCTTTATTCCAGTTTCAATTGCAACAGTTTTCAGTGGAAATGAACAAATGGTATTGAGACTACATATATATTAGTGCAAAGTTTATCAATTAAGTCAAGTGGCATGCCTGGAACAATTTTTCGATATAAACCTCACTACGATTGAATTTGTGAGGGGAAAAAGAGGTACAGGAACGAATATTAGAACATCCGGAATGGATTTCAGAGTTCACACTTTTAATGGATTTGACTGCCCACTACATACAGTAAAACGCTGCAGGATAACTTCTTTCTGATTTGATGGAGATGCATTTAAAAAGAAAATCTGACAAAGACAATCCGAGCTGGCCGGAGTGGCCGTGCGGTACTAGGCGCTACAGTCTGGAGCTGCGAGACCGCTACGGTCGCGGGTTCGAATCCTGCCTCAGGTATGGATGTGTGTGATGTCCTTAGGTTAGTTAGGTTTAAGTAGTTCTAAGTTCTAGGGGACTGATGACCTCAAAAGTTGAGTCCCATAGTGCTCAGAGCCATTTGAACCAAAGACAATCCAATTCCCTATACTCACTGGCGTTAAAGAAAGCACAAGGTTTGAAGAACTCATTGTGGCCTTGCAACAATTATGACGACATTTAATGTAGGTTTTCAGCACACTGTCAATCTCACACCTATTTTTGAGACCGTTTGCTGTTCCAGTAGAAAACACCCCTGTGCATGTGCAGAGGTAACTGATTAACCTGCATGGTAATTCCAGTTTTAATTACAAATATTTTTACATTAAAACTATCCATGATGTCTGTGTAGCTTTCCTTGGGTAGATTTTCTAAATCTCCATAATGAGGTTCCAAAAGTACATAAGTAAGTACTAAATAAGTACATTGGCATATTTGTATACTACATGGCAACTTGTGTGTGAAATTGTCTGCATCTGTTCGTATGCTGACAATTTGTACCAGATAAAAATTATAATGTCTCTTCAGCATGCTAAAAATAAGTAATTGCAACCTTATTTTGCTTGTGATCTGTGTTGTTGAGAAATGTAAAGTATAAAACCAAGTCATATGCGGTATGGTTCTACTGCCATTTAAATGCGGTGCATTCACTCTTTTCCACTCTTCCCCCTCATCACACTCATACAGTGCAGTGTGGTGGTGGGGGTAATGTGAAGCCAGGCTGAGCGCTTCAGCACTTGGTCCCAGGAATGACCTGTGACCCGAAATATTGGCTGCCCCTGCGCTATATGATCTATAGAACCCAGTTCGTTATGCTGGATGGCAAACGTCCCACAGAAACTAAAGTAACATTGTGTGCACTCCGAGGTCGTATAATAGTACCCGTAACACACTGAAGTGTCAAAGATACTGGTATAGGCATGCATATTCAAATGCAGAGATGTTTAAACAGCCAGAATATGGCTGTCATCATATACCATGAGAAACTGGTCTGTTTAGGTTATGTTTAGTTGCCTGTGCAGTACAATTATTTGTGTAATACTCATATCTTCCTCAATACATTCCTCTTTAAGATGTATAGTTTTCCTTTCCATCTCGTATTTTGCCATTAATACTTCAAGTGGCTTATTTGTACTGGTGTTAGTTGATAAAACCAAATAAATATTGACCACTTATGCTTGCAAGACTGTTTCCCACACAATCCACAGAGCCAGTTAACAATAAACAAGCATGTCAATAACACATATTTAAAAAATAACTTTAATACATTACTTGCCCGCATCTCGTGGTCGTGCGGTAGTGTTCTCGCTTCCCACGCCCGGGTTCCCGGGTTCGATTCCCGGCGGGGTCAGGAATTTTCTCTGCCTCGTGATGGCTGGGTGTTGTGTGCTGTCCTTAGGTTAGTTAGGTTTAAGTAGTTCTAAGTTCTAGGGGACTGATGACCATAGATGTTAAGTCCCATAGTGCTCAGAGCCATTTAATACATTACTTGAGGTATACTTCACAAAAAAAAGGATAGCATTTTGCCATGGTTGCTGTGCCTGACAATATGTCAATTTCCTTATTAAACATTACAAATGCCTGACAACATACAAATAAATTCCACTTACTAATCAGATTCTACCCACAGCACTTTCATGTCATGTTGCAGCCACATTACTACTCATTGCATTTTAAAATATTAAGTTCAGTACAGGTATGAACAAAAATCCGTTTTATAAATGTAATACAGGGCAAGTACTTTAGTACGCTCATGTTGCAAAATTCAGACTGCAGCCTCACTGCTTCAATTAATTTTTCATCATTTATTGTGAAGTTTAATAAAAGAAATAACAAAAAGAAACAATTTACAACGAATAACAAACAACATACAACTGATATCAACGACGAAAACTATGTCAAAACAAAATATGGAGATCTGAGCATGGCTGTGTATCGTGAGGAAATGAACTTGGGAGGCTACGTGATCAACAGCAGATGGATGACGTCATCCGTCAAAACTTTCTTCCCTTGACAGTGTCGTGACGTGACATGATACGACAGACCAGCCAGTGTGGATGCCACCATTTGAAATGCATTGTAGGACGTTTCAACAGGATGCGACATGACGTGGAATTATCCATCAAGGACCCACACATGAGCAATGGATCGATGGTGATATCACCCGTAATCGATCGCTCGGGTTGAACGTACCACACAAGAGTGATTTACTGAGCAGTTTCAACAACATGTCTTGTGAAGCTCTCATGCGGAAAATGAATTGATATGTTTAACAGCTGTGACAGATGATCTCTTTTGTCGACTAATACTTGCAAATATAAATTAAAGGGAAAATCGAAGTTGAAATTTATTAGACTTGTTTTGAAAGGTTCCAGTATCTTGTTGCACTACATATGTCATCATAATTGGCAAAGTAAACTCCCATTATACGAGTATAATCTGTTTGAAATCGTCTGGTATTTCCAAATGAAGTCTTCGCAATGATTAAATTATACTTGGGCAAAATTCTACCAGGTCTCTTTCCCTTTCATTCCTTTTCTTTTTGCCTGTGTTCTCCTACTATTTACAGTTTTCATCCTTTTTTATCTGTTGAATTCTACTCACTCATCACATTTAAATTATCATCTCCTTAATTGTCAAATTTCTTTTATCTCATCATACATTGCTGCAATCTCTTAATGATAAGCAGAACTAAGAAACATATAAACTAGTACTACTGTTGTATGTTGACTATGATCATGTGTTCACTACATGGGTCATAGTAGTTTACTTGCATTCCTATTCTCTTCTTCATTATTGGATCTATTTCTGTATTACATTTACTGGTATTTGATTTTGTATGTACAATCCTGTACCCATGTGGCAAGAAGTCACTAATAATACTAATCTAACTTCAACCCATCTGTGAATAATTTTAAATTCTCTATATAACCTACTTCATTAAATGATCTAACACTGCACACTCGGACCCATGTAATGCCATTTTTCTTTCTGCTGATGACAGCATCCTCCTGAGTAGCCCTCACCAGGAGATTGGAAGGGGTGGACTATTTTACGTTCAGAATCTTTTACTCAAGAAGAGGCTATCAAGCCTATCATTATTAAACCATACAATAGTGCTGCATGGATTCAGAAAAAATAATACCAGCACTTTCCCCTCACTTTCAGCCATTCACAGTAGAATTACAGGGAGGCCATGTTGACTAATGTTACAAGGATAGGTCAGTCAGTCATCCAGACTGTAATCTAGTGTAAAATATTTCAAAAAATTCATAGCAGCTGTGCACCCAGGATAAAAGATAATCATTGCACCAGTTTATGGTAGACTTCATCAGGACAGTAAGAGATTCACAACTGCAAGACGACCTGGGCAAAGTGATTCCATATCAGCAACACTACTCTAGCCATTCCTACTGCAATTTTCCACATCTTAAAGAGGTAAAACGAAGTGTTAATAGAACATATCTGAACCCCTTCCTTTGGCTAACAGCACTATGCTGTTTGTCTCCAGTCCAGATGAACCTTGAAAATCGAGGCAAGAGCCTGAAATAGTAGGTCTGAAAGTAGGCTTGAAATTCAATCACCAAAGAGACGTACAAGCAACAAATCTATATAAGCAATGCACTGAGGTGACAGTAGTCATGGGAAACCTCCTAATATCGTGTTGGACCTACTTTTGCCCAGTATAGTGCAGCAGCTAGATGTAGCATGGACTCAGTAAGTCACTGGAAGTCCTCTGAAGAAACATTGGGCCATTCTAACTCTATAGCCACCCATAATTGTGAAAGTGTTGCTGCTGTAGGATTTTGCACACGCACTGACCTCTGAATTATGTCCAATAAATGTTTGATGTGATTAATGTCAGAAAATCTTGATGGTCAAATCATTCACTCGCATTATCGAGACTGTGCTTCAAACCATTTGCAAACAATTTTGGCCCGGTGATATGGCGCATTGTCATCCATAAAAATTCCATCGTTGTTCAGAAACATGAACTTGATGAACGGCTGCAGATGGTCTCCAAGTAGCCAACATTACAATTTACATTCAATGAGTGGTTCAACTGGACCAGATTTACATCTACATCTGTATCTACATCAATACCCTATAATCCACCTTACGGCACAGTGCAGACGGTATCCCATACAGGTACTATTCACTTCCCTTCTTATTCCACTCACAAATAGAATGAGGGGAAAATGACTATCTATATGCCTCCATATGAGCATTAATTTCTCATATCTTATCTTCATGGTCCTAATGCGAAAAGTATGTTGGAGGCAGTAGGATTGTGCTGCAGTCAGATTCCAATGCTGGTTCTCAAAAGTATTCTTCAAAAAGAACGTCGCTTTCCCTCCAGAGATTCCCTTTTGAGTTCTCAAAGCATCTCCGTAACACTCTTGTGTTGTTTGAACCTATATGTAACAAATGTGACAACGTGCCCCTGAAGTGCTTCAATGTCTTCCTTTAATCTAACCTGATGTGGATCCCAAACAATCGAGCAGTACTCAAGAATAGGTCGGATTAGGGTCCTGTATGTGGTCTCCTTTAGAGTTGAACCACATTTTCCTAGAATTCTTCCAATAAAATTAAATCAACTATTCATCTTCCCTACAACAATCCTCATATGCTCGTTCCATTTTGTATTGCTTTGCGATGTTATGCCCAGATATTTAAATGATGTGACTGTGTCAAGCAGGGCACTCCTAATACTGTATTCGAACATTACAGGTTTGTTTTTCCTACTCATCCGCACTCATATACATGTTTCTACACTTAGAGCGTCCGAAGCTCGTGATCTCACGGTAGCGTTCTCGTTTCCTGAGCATGGAGTCCCGGGTTCGATTCCCAGCGGGGTCAGGGATTTTCACCTGCCTCGAGATGACTGGGTGTTGTGTCATCATCATCATCATCATCATTCATCCCCATTACAGTCGGAGGAAGGCAACGGCAAACCACCTCTGCTAGGGCCTCGCCTAGTACCGCGGTGCAGGTCCCCCGCATCTGTCAAAGAGTATGGGACCTCATCATCACATTTAGAGCTAGCTGCCATTCATCACACCAACTAGAAATTTTGTCTAAGTCAATTTCTATCCCCCTACTCTCACTCATCTTTGACACCTTACCATGCACCACAGCAACATCAGCAAACAACTGCAGATTATTGCACACTCCATCTGCCGAATCGTTTATGTATGCGTATATAGAGAATAGTAGTGGTCCTGTCACAATTCCCTGGGACACACCTAACGATACCCTCGTCTCTCATGAACACTCGCCATCGAGGACAACATACTGCATTCTATAGGTTAAGAAGTCTTTGAGCCAGTCACATATCTGTGAATCTATTCCATATGCTCATACCTTCTTCAACGACCTGCAATCGGGTACCATGTCAAATGCTTTCTGGACTGTGCCTGTTGTCCTTCAGTCTTAGTTCGCAGTATATCGTGTGAGAAAAAGGAAAGCTGTGATTCGCATGTTTTCTAAAATCATGCTGATTTGTAGACATAAGCTTCTCGATCTCAAAAAAATTATTACATTCATACTGAGAATAGGTTCAAGGATTCTGCAGCAAACTGTTGTCAGGTATATTGGTCCATAATTTTGCGTGTCCATTCTTTTGCGCTTCTTATACGCAGGAGTCAGCTGTTTTCTTTTTTTCCAGTCGCTTGAAACTGCGCTGGGCGAGAAAATCCACATAAACACAGCCCAGAGCGTTGCAGAGCCACCACAAGCTTGAACAGTGCCTTGTTGACACCCTCCATGGCTTTGTGAGCACTGTGCCACACTCGAACCATACCATCAGCTCTTACCAAATGAAATCAGGTACTCATCTCATGAGGCTACGGTTTTTCTAGGGTCCGACTGAAATGGTTACAAGCCCAGGAGAGGCACTGCAGGCGATGTCGTGCTGCTAGCAAAGGCACTCACGTCCATCATCTGCTGCCATAGCCCATTAACATCAATGGTTATTTCACACAGTACTGCTTGTTTGTTAGCAGTGAGAACTGCACGCAGATGGCGCTGCTCTGGTTCGTTAAGTGAATGCCATTAGCCACTGCATTGGCCATAATGAGAGGTAATACCTGAAATTTGGTTTTGTTGGCACATACTAAACATTGTGGACCTCATAATATTGAATTTCCAAAATGGAATGTCCTATGCGTCTATCTCCAGCTACTATACCGTGTTCGAAGTCTATTAATTTCTGTTATGTGGCTGCAATCAGCTCAGAAACATTTTCACATGAACCACATGAGTACAAATGACAGCCACTGATGCTGACGCTTCATTGGTAGACTTTTCTTGATCGTAATATTCAGCAGTGTATGCATAAATATGTTGATTCTGCTGTTGCTGTGCGGAAGAAAGAGAACAAAACTTTACCTATATGTATCGGCCTACAGTGATGTGATGATCTCCTGGGGCCACTATGAGAGAATAATTATTCTTGCAGCCTGTCAGCCCAACACATTGTTGGTCTGTGATGTGGTTGGTGGCCCAGTTCGTGGATGAGATGGTTGCGTGATTGATCCACCTTTTCGTAGAAGGACTTTGCAGTGATCTGGAATGTGTCCTGTAGGAGCAGGATGCCAATGCGCTTGTGTAGCAGGCAAGTGGTGTTCTCTCTCAGAAGACACAGGACGGTCTTCAGGGGTCAATTCTGGCCCCTTTGCAGCATTGCGATGAGTGAGACTGCAGTTTTTCCCAACACCATGGTTACGTATTCTGACACTAGTTGGACAAGCAGTAGATACAGCATGACAGCGTGGTGGGATGGCAATGTCAACTGTGCACTCAGCAGTGGATACAGAGTGCGAAGGCGACCAGTGGCTCTGCCTCTGATGTCTCACATAGGAGGCGTCCAGGAGCGGCTTTGTTCTAGGGTGACCCCCATAGGTACTTCATTGTTGTAGTCCATGGGATAGATGCTCCCAGGATTTCAACTGGTGGAAGATCTGGCAGCAGCAGTCTTTGGGTCTGGATCTCTGCCGCATTGAATTTCAGCTGCCACTTCGTCGAACACAAACTCGAGGTATCGCTCCAGAGTTGGAGGTGATGTCTCATCGTGTGTACATCCAGGTTGAAGGTAAACAGCATTGTATCATCGGCATAGGGTGACAGTTCAACATGCATCATGGTATATTGCAGTGTACAAGACGTACAGCACATATGCATATCTGTGTACATACCATCATCTGCCCTCACGTGGAAGGTTCAGTCAGATAGCTACGATCTTAGGAGGACCCCTTGCGATGTCAATAACGAGTACAAAAAGCTTGTACACCTAGCCCTAGTGCCAACAAAACTGAAGGTCCTGGATGCATCAAGAAATACTTCCAGTGCTGTCATCGTCAATGACACCAGTCGCAGGAGATGGCGAGAGGTAATGACCATAGACATAAATAACACAGACGTGCCCCTATATCCACTGCACTGGGGTTTGAAACCAACGTCTAAGTCATGTGATTTGGGGCAGGAAGCTGAGTTTCCATCATTACAAGCAATGTGAAGTGGACTTGACAGTTCCAGTTTTTCTGATATATAACTGAAATCAAGCATTGATTTTCACAATAAGACAACTTGCTTTATTGCTGTAAAACATGTAGTGGCACAGTTAAAATAATTTCTCAGCAATTCCTGGTATTAATGCCACAGTTATCAGATTTACATGTGGACAGGTGAAATGTACTGACATCCATGTTTGCAAGCAACAGAATTACAGTTCTTCAGCGAATACCTGTTCTTGTTGTGATCCTTTCAGTTCACCGCTTCTACAGCAAAAGACAAAATATCAGTTTGGCAGGCAGCATTACTTTTCTGACAATCCCTCAACAAAACGTGTGCACTGTTTTGTTATGCCTTAATAAGAAAAGAAATCCATAATGTCCAGTTTATTCTCTAACACAGATCACACAGTCAGTTGCTGATCCCAAGAAGTTAATGTATTTCTATGAAATCTGTTTGACATATAGCTTTGCAACAAACATACATACCTGTCGCAACTGACAGAACTTTTTAAGCTCTTTATTTAGATCTTCAGATAATTTCTAGAAAGAGTGGCTAATTAAGCAATTTTTTCATTTAAATTTTTAGGAATTCTCTAATTCTTGCTTTACATTACATGAGACCTTGTCGAATAACATACCTTAGTAGTGGGCTCCATAACTCCACTCCGAACACAGGGAAAAAAAGCCAAAGTGTACATGAAGATTACTTTGTATCCCTTGTATTGTAACTGTGTACATCGCAGTGCATCTGAAGAAAATTATTAAGGAGTACATGTTTTGGGAAGTGTGTGAAGAATTCCAATTGTCTTAAAAAGCTTTCTGCATTGTTTATGGTTATCAGCTTTACATAATGATCTTCTTGTTCATTTTTGGTAAAAAAAAAAACACTACATTCACTTTAAGTGCCCTGCCTTAGAGGCTAATTCGTTACTAGGTGAAGAGCCTGTGTTTAACAGCATCATTACCTATTACATAGATTTGCATTGACTTCTATATGGTCAGCAACACGCTATATGATATGTGTTACAGAGTAAACCGGACATTATGGATACAAACGGATTTCATTTCTTATAAAACCATAACAAAACAGTGCACACGTTTTGTTGAGGAATCGTCAGAAAAGTAATGCTGCCTGCCAAACTGATATTTTGTCTTTTGCTGCTGTGGAAGCGGTGAACTAAAATACAATGCAACAAAAACAAGAATTCGATGAAGAACAGTAATTATATTGCTTGTAAGCGGAACTGTCAGTGTGTTTCACTTGGGAACATGTAAAAATGATAACTATCACTTTAATATGATGAATTTCCGAGAAATTATGTTAACTGTGCTGATACACATGTAATAGTGATAACGCAAGTTATTTTAGTTATAAATAAGAAAAACTGTAACTGTCAACTCCACTTCACACAGTGTGTAACAACAAAAACTCGGCTTCCTGCCCCCCGAATGACGTGACGTAGGAATATCAGTGTAAGATCGAAAGGAATGCCTCCACAGAGGAGAGTATTAAAAGGCTAATGGTTAACTCCTGAAGCATTTGCAACAAAGTGCCAGAGTTTGAAGCGCTCGTGAAAAGCAGTGAAGCTCACATAACACTAGGTACAGAAAGCTGGTTGAAATTGGTAGCAGTGAGATTTTTGGTGATAATCTGAGTGTACATTGAAAGGATAGACAAATTAAAATGGAGCTAGTGTATTTGGCGCAATAGACAAACTTAAATCCACTGCATTTGAGATTATCTGGGCAAGACATAGTATCAGAAGTGGGCATAAAATGATAATTGGGTCCTTCTATCAGGCGTGAGACTCATCTTCTGATATAAGAGAAAACTTTAGAGAAAATGTCAGTTCACTTATATGTAAGTGCCAAATCAAACTGTAATCATCGGTGGAGATTTAAATCATCCAACAATTAATTGGGAAAATTACAGTTTTGTTAGAGATGGGCATGATAAGACATACTGAGAAACGTTACTAAATGTCTTCTCTGAAGACTTCCTAGAACAGATGGTTAGGAACCTCATGTCTGATGAAAATATATTGGCTTTGACACCAACAAATAGACCTGTCCTCTTTGAGGACGTCCACATCGAAACTGGTATCAGTGACCATGACATAGTTGTAGCAACACTGAATACCAAAGTAAGAAGGACAACTAATAGAAACTGAAAGATATATATTGAGTAAAGTAGATAAGAAATCAGTGTCATACCTCAATGAGGAACTTGTAACTTTCACCACAGAACAGTAGCACATAGAGGAACTCTGGCTCAGTTCAAAAGAATAGTTGACATCCACTGGATAGATATGTACCCAGTAAAACAGTTCGTAATGGAAGGGGACACTTCATGGTATCCAGTCATTGTAAACAAATTTCTGAAGAAATTGAGATTACTGCATAATAGGTATAAAACAATGTGTAGATAGAGAGGTACTGAATGAACACATCTGGTTGTAAAGAGAGCGATGCGTGATGCCTTCAATGACTGTTGTAGCAGAACTTTGTCAAATGATCTTCCACAAGACCCAGAGAAATTCTGGTCATATGTAAAGGCTGTTAGTCGCACCATAGTTAGTGTCCCATCCCTAGTGAATGAGACAGGAACTGAAATTCGGGGTAGGAAAGCACAAGCTGAAATGTGTAACTCAGTTTTCAAATGTTTCTTTACAAATGAAAACCCACAAGAATTGTCTCAATTTAATCGCTGTACCACTGAAAAGATGAATGAAATAAGAATTAGTGTCAGAGGTGTTGAGAAACAGCTGAAATCATTATAACTGAACAAAGCACCAGGCCCGATGGAATCCCTGTCAGATTCTATACTGAATTCACAGCTGAGTTAGCCTTTCTTCTAACTGTAATCTATTGTAGATTCTTCGAGCAAAAAACCATGCCCAGTTCTTGGTAAACAGCATTGGTTATACTCGTCTACAAGAAGGATAGTACAAATGATTCACAAAACTGTCGTCAAATATCCTTGACATCGATTTGCTGTAGAACCTTAGAACATGTTCTGAGCTCAAACATAATGAGTTATCCCAAACAGAATGACCTCCTCAGTGCCAACCAGCATCGATTCCGAAAACATCGATCATTTGAAATCCAACTCACACTTTTGTTACGTGACATACTGAAAGCTTTGGATCAAGGCAGCCTGGTAGCTGCTGTATTTTTTTACTTTCGAAAAGCTTATTGTCAAAAATACGATCATATGGGGTGTCAACTGAAATTTGTGACTGAATTGAGGACTTTTTGGTAAGGAGGGCGCAGCATGTTATCATGGATGGAGAGCCATTGTCAGATGTAGAAGTAACTTTGGGTGTGCCCCAGGGAAGTGTGTTGGGAGCATTGCTATTCATGTTGTATATCAGTGACCTTGAAGACACTATTAATAGTAACCTTAGACTTTTTGCAGCTGATGAAACTATCTAGGATGAAGTACTGTCTGAAAGAAACAGAATTTTATTGTCAGATCTTGATAAGATTTCAAAGTGGTGCAAAGATTGGTACCTTGCTTTAAATATTCATAAATTGTACATTTCAAAAAACGAAAAAACATAGTACCCTATGACTATAATATCAATCAGTCACTGTTGGAATCTGCCAGCTTATACAAATACCTGTGTGTAGCACTTTGTAGAGATATGAAATGGAATGGCCACATAGGCTCAGTTGTGGGTAAAGGAGGTGGTACACTTTGGTTTATTGGTAAAATATTGAGGAAGTGCAGTCAGTCTACAAAGGAGATTTCTTACAAATCACTCTTGCGACCAGTTCTAGAATATTGCTCAAGTTTGTGGGACATGTACCGGATAGGACTAACAGAGGATATTGAATGTATACAGAGAAGGGCAGCACGAATGGTCACAGGTTTGTTTAATCTGTTGGTGGTTGTCACAGAGATACGTGAGGAACTGAACTGAAAAACTCTTGAAGAGAGATGTAAACTATCCCTAGAAAGTCTATTAACAAAGTTTCCATAACTGACTTTAAATGATGACTGTAGGAGTATACTACAACTTCCTATGTGTTGCTCACATGGGAATCATGAGGATAACATGAAAATATTTACTGCATGCACAGTGATGCTCAAACAGTCATCCTTCCCATGCTCTGTACATGAATGGAAAAGGAAGAAACTCTAATAACTGGTACAATGGGACGTACCCTCTGCCATGCACCTCACGGTGGTTTTCAGAGTTAGATGTAGATGTAGACTTAGATGTTGGTTTCAGTATTATGATATCATGCACAATCTGTATTAAATATGGCCTATTTAATGACAGCTCTGGCAATGCAATGCCATTTTATAACACGTGTACACGAGACTACTGCTGTCTGTATATGTGCATATCGCTATCCTACAACTTTGTCACCTCAGTATAGAATCTAAGATTGAGCATTCGCTTTCTGGTTGGAGTCCGGCGAGGCATGAGCTATGAGGGCAAATCAGAAAGTCTTTGCCCCTATTTTTTATTAGCCAAAGTAAAGTACACACAGGTAATGACATCCTATTCTTTGTACCTTACAATAATGTTCCACATAGTCCCTACACCAGTTCATACACTTTTCCCATCGCAGAACTAAATTTGAGATACCCTTGTGGTAGGATTCGTCCGGCTGACTATGGAGCCACCATCGAACTTCTTTCTGTCTTGACTTCATCATTACCTGTGAATCGCTGCACTCCTATACGATATGCCAAGCTACTGGGAAATGGCCGTGATGCGCACACGGCAATCTGCTTTCACCATTACATCCACGCAGAAAATGTTGTCACTCAGCGACGAATGCGGCCTCGCTGCCTGCTCACTGTCGTGCAAGACTTCACAGCCTTCATCGAACTCACAATACCACCACCTCACACTTCTCAAAGTGAGGCAGGTTTCCCCATATGTGGGTTGTATTTCCCTGTAGATTTCGATTGGTGTTCGTCCCTTGCTCTACAGGAAACGCGTAACACTTTGTTGCCCTGACGCCATGGACGTGCGAAGCACAACCGCCATCTTTAACAACTAATAGCAGCGCCATGCGGCGGAGCTAACGACAGATAAGGCCGGCACGAACCAAGAAAGCTCCAACGCTGGGAATGGATAGGGTGACTTCGCATTTACAGCTGTAATTTGTCTAAAAAATAGGTCTGCCCTCATAGCTGCGTGACTGTGTTTATGTCGAACTTGCCCTTCACTGTGAGCTTATTTCCTCATCACGTCTTTCCTTCTTACGCACAGCAGACTTGTTTGCTCAACTTGTCCACCGTTTATCTGCTTGTTTCCGCCTCAACGCCACCATAGGTATAGGCGAGATAGTCTGGGCCTGCCAGACTCTTAGGGAATGGCTAGGTTAGGGTATGAGGGCAGCCACGGCCACGTTCCTCAAGGCAGGACAGTGGTACAAGGCAGTGCGTCCAAAAAGAGAGCTGTTAAACCACTTAAGATAGCAAACTAATCACTGTTCAAGGCGGCAAAGTCTGTGGTCTCTCGACAGAAACAGAAATTACAACTCATTGCTTCACGATTTACTTACTGCACAGGTCAGACCACAAGAACCTAATTGAGACGTTAGTGACTGCCAATTGGCTCTCCATGTTCGACCTGAGGCAATTGAGCAATTCACCAAAATCGCCATCCAGCAGCTATCAACCACTCAGCATACAACACCACATGAAACACACCATCACCAGGAAGAGGAACGTTCCTTTGATGTCAGTGCCATCCCTGACGACGATGATGAATGTGGGTGGTAGAAAATGGGGAACATGAAGACCTTGCTCTCAAGAGTGATGCAGCGGCGCAGAAAAGCGCCGACGAAGAAATTTTCGTTGTGGTGCAATAGAAGCAATAACATAAACATGCCTCACTGCCACAGGATTCAAACCCTCATAAGAGGTGGGTGCAGACACTAGAAACATTAAACCGCTTTCAGCTGATAGTGCCAAAATGATGACACACAAGAAGATCAACCGAACTCCCAACTGTCGAAGCTCAAATTAAATGTAGTGGTAAAAACCCAAATAAGGGGTACACTTAAGGCTGTATATGAAAGAAACAGGGTCAAGTGCCACTTTGAAGCTTACTCTGACCAACAGAAAGCCATCGCTTTCTTTCAACAACATCAGCTTGACTTTTTCTCACATCAACCCCCTAAAGACAAGCGGTTGAAAATGATTTTGAAGGATCTTCCAGCGCAATTCACATTGGACGACTTGACGAAGAAAATCTGTGGAAAAGGTGTTCTGCAGCCATTGTCTATCAATACAAAAATCGAGAGGAACCATCTAAGGACCTGCAACCTCTTCCACATTACATTGTTATTCTGCCAAAAGACAAGGACAGTGACTGTATCTACAGCTTCAGTATGTCTCTGACACCAGGGCGTGGATAAAACATTATAAACTGAAGGAGGTGCCACCCAAGTGTAAGTGCACACAGCGAATTACTGCCATCTCCCACTGGGGTATGTGAGATTTTCAGGCTACTGTCACTCTCACGAATGCACACTACCGAGAACAGAAAGAGCTAAGCTACCTCAATGGCTGTCTGAATAGTCTCATCAACATGTTGAATGAGGTCCGCAGGCATTCACGCTGACTGCACTTGGTGTCCATTCCTGTCCCTTGCTACCATTTCCCTAAAGGATACCATCATTCACTGTACGTTTGAACTGCTGACAATTAACAGACCCCTACCCCTTTGCGTTTTCCTCCTCCTGATACCAGACAAAACAGGCTTCCCCAGAACAGGTGAAGTGATTCCCCCTGGCTCAGTTTCAGTGAACGACCGCCCCCCAAACTTGTTGGTTAGGGGGAGTGGTAAAACATCCTGAGTCCTCTCTGATCCCTGTCCACCCCCTATACGACACCTAGGTCAGTCATTGACACATCACTCGCAGTCACGTGGACGGGTAATGGGTGTCCCCCCTTGTAAGGGGTGTCCCAAGAGTATATGTCTAACATACGATGACAAGAAGATAGAAGAAGTGGACAGTGTTAAATTCTTGGGATTACAGCTTGATAATAAATTCAACTGGGAGGAGCACACCACAGAACTGCTGAAGCGTCTTAACAAATCTCTGTTTGCAATGCGAATTTTGTCAGACATAGGGGATATAAAAATGAAAAAGCTGGCATACTATGCTTACTTTCATTCCATAATGTCATATGGGATTATTTTTTGGGGTAATTCATCAAGCCAAGCTAAAGTTTTCCGGGCACAAAAACGTGCAGTGAGAGTTATATGTGGTGTGAACTCGAGAACATCCTGCAGAAGCCTGTTTATGGAACTAGGGATACTAACCACTGCTTCCCAATATATTTATTCCTTCATGAAATTTGTCATTAAAAATATATCACTTTTTCAAACCAACAGCTCAATTCATGGAATCAATACTAGAAATAAGAATAATCTTCACAAGGATTTAAAGTCACTTAGTCTTGTACAAAAAGGTGTGCATTATTCAGGAACACACATTTTCAATAACTTGCCAGCAGCCATAAAAAGCTTAACAACCAATGAAATTCAGTTTAAGAGAAGCCTAAAGGATTTATTGTTGGCCAACTCCTTCTACTCCATTGATGAATTTCTTAGTAAAACCAACTGATTTGTATATAAGTACAACATAACTTCTGCACAATTACAGTGCAGTAATGTATTCATTGAAAATTTGTGTGTGTGTGTGTGTGTGTGTGTGCGTATAATCTAACTTCTGCACCATTTCAGTGCAGTAATGTGTTCATTGTAAATAAGTATTACAGTAGTTGTATTACCTTATAAATAAATAAAAAACTTTTTTATTTTAAATTCAGTGCATTAGTATTTGTAAAATGACTCTTAGTGTTCATTAAAAAATGACGATCATTCCACTTGGGACCTGTGGAATGGTACATTAGCTTATTTGTTTTAGTTGTAAATATTTGTCATGTATTGTTGTTTTTCTGACATGTTCCACATCCAGGAGGACCTCCTCACTACGGATCAATTGGAATGAAAGTAAATCTAATCTAATCTAATTAATTATAGGCTAGTTGTTATGAAACACGAAAACAGTTAATTTGTGATAAATGCAGATAATATAAAGGTCTACTCATCTTTAAGGGAAAACTAGATGTAACGCAATACGCTACTTAATTTGCTACAGTAACTAAATCACAAACGCCTATTTGTTACAAATTGCTCGTAGATTGTGCAAAGGACAATGGCAGCTTCCGAAAATTCTCAAAAAACACGTTTATTTGCGTTGATCTACAATGAAATTGCGGAGCGATGTTCACTTTGGCTGAACTGTGAAGCACAAATGCTGATTTGATACGAATTAAATGACGTACTGCTAACTTAAGAAGATATATTGTTGTAAGTGTCCGAAAATTCTGAAACTAACCTGTTTCTCACGTAACAGTACAATGATATTAGAGAAGTAGTGGTGGGCAGGAAATCGCGTATCTGTTAGAAATCACAGTGACTGAGAAGTCACAGATATCACAATAACAACTTTACAGAATCTAACTGCGATTTCAGTCACAGTTAGCAGTCGCAAGTAGTATTTCACATTCAAAGACGTGAGCCATCTATTGGTTGAATTTAGCACTGCTTTCTGCGATTTCAGTAACAAGTCGCAACTAAGAGTCGCAAGTAGCAACTAAAAAGCGCAGTTAGCACTGCCATCTGTTGAGCAACGTTCATACTACGCTATTCGCTACCGAGTCAAACTGCGATGTCTGTGACAAATCGCAACTAAGAGTCGCAAGTAGCAACTAAAAAGCGCAGTTAACATAATTTTCCTAGTGTCATCTGTTGACCGACGTACGTACTTCGTTATGAGAGCCTTGTGCCTCACGAGATCGATGTGCTGTGTGTGCATATGAAGGGCTTATTTCAATAGTGGAACAAGTCCATTTTTGTTCATTTTGAGATACAGAGTCGTAAAGTTAAATGAGCGCTGAAAAATCTGCAGTTGAGATACCAGAAATATTCAAGCATATGGCTTCTTGCTAGAGATGAACCTTTATTTATGTTTGTTTGGATCACTAATTTCAGAAGCATTATAGACAAAAGTGGAGGTAATGGACTTGTATCACTATTGAAATAAACCCTTCATATTATATGACGACATGCACATTCAGCATCAGTTATGGTTGGTCAAATACTGCTGTGACTCTGAATGTATTATATTAATAAGAAGCAACATTGCCTTTTTCTCTTGAAAATATCAAGTAACGTAACAAATGTGTTTGATTCTGCTTCCAATATGACAGTTTTGGTTAATACTCCACATGCCTACAGGACTTTGCAATGTTAACACAGCAGAACTCAGACATCTGTATAAGTGAAGAGAAATGAAAACAGTCATATGAATGCCTCACTTTTGTTCCGACACAGTTCAAGATTCGGGAGAAAAGTTTTACACCTGGTGTTCTACATGGCAACTTCACACACAAGAACTTTTTGCCGACGCTACTACCACCTACATAAGTAAGCTTTTCCTGTGTTACTTTCAAGTAATGCACTTAAGCTATTCCTGATTTAACTGGAAGATCTGTACTTCCCACTTTCATATCAACAGCCTCAAAATGCATATTGTAGACTTCGGGATATGTTACAGGTCAGTGTCACACCAAGATTATGGAGAAAGGGGGGGGGGGGGCATGTCACTCTCCAACAAGTGTTTACCAATAAGTAAGTGGCGGAAAATTATGGGTATAGGACGGTTTAAACATGTGGAAAATGAGATTTTTATTATTCACTCACTGTATTTGACATTTATTATTCCTTTAAAATCGCACAACTTCAATAAAACACAGTTTAATCATTCACACACTTATTTCACAATTATTTCACTTTTAAACTGCAAATCCTCTAAGAGCTGTCTTGAATCTTCACGAGTCTCTCTCAACAGCCTTGATGTGGTTAGATACGTACAGCAACCAGTAATCAGAGTCAGAACTGTGTCTGCAAAAACACAAGGATTATTAAACAATTGCTGCTGTCATTAATTACTAGCAATATAATTGACAGAGTAGATTGCTAATATTTGCTATAATGAATATCACATTTGCAAGAACGATGTCACTGAAGTAATGAAGTCCATCGAAACGCTTAGAAACTAACCTCTCGTCTGACGAAAACGGTCTAAAGACGCAGTGGCAATTTCTTCAGATCTGTTGACAATGATATTTTGAGTTATCACTTTACTGAGTGACTGAAATGTAGTTCAGGTACCTGTGAACATAACAATATGTTAGAATTCATTTTCTAAATACGAACTATTACGGTACTGTACGGCTACTTACATATTAATTACACTATTAATATTTTCACAGTTGTTTCTTTAATACAAAATTAAAGCCAACGGAAGAAAAAACGTAAAACATACTTGCCAATGACAGTTTTGTTGAGATGCAATTTTCTGTGTTGACAGATGTAACTTTTTCATACGGTGGTAAGTCGCAGAAATCGCAGGAATCACAGAAATCACAGAAGTAGCAGAAGTCACAGAAATCGCAGAAGTAGCAGAAATCGCGGAAGTAGCAGAAATCGCAGAAATATCAGTGGCGGAGGGATACACGACCTATGTTCCTTAACTGCGACTCGTAACTGCGACAAATCACAGTTAAGAATAACAGATACTGAAAAGTAGCATTCACAGAAATCACTGATATCGGAAAATCGCAGTTTGGCCCATCACTATAGAGAAGCATTGTTTTGAACGAGGATAGGCATAGTGTCTTCAGATATTTTAAAGGATTAAATAACATTCAATTTTCGTTCCATAGACTAAAAAATGAGATGCTTCTCGTGGTTGTGGAAAAAATCAGGAAGTTTAAATAAAAAATAAAACATTTGAGTACAATATTCCCTACCCTGATATTCGACAATCTTCTGATTGTCAAAATAGGTGAATACATTACCGTAAAATGGAATTGCTGATATTTACAGAATTAGTACACAGAATGAAACATTGTTCTGCACTTTTAATAAATTTATCGTACACAAAATACCCAATCTTGACTGTTATGACCAAGTGCTATGAAAACTTAAATCTAACAGACATCTTTACTTAATTTTGTCTAACAGTCCCTGGTAAGATATTCATCTACAGAGTATAAGGAATTGCCTATCAAAAAGTCTTTTAAACTCTGTTTAAACCGTGCTTTACCGGAAAGCAAAATTTTAATGGTTGCTGGAAATTTACCGAAAATGTGCGCTACTGTGTACTGGATTTAGGTCTTATCTGTAGATTGTTCTTATTCGTAGTATTGATATTATGTATTGAGCTATGGGTTGGAAATGGAGATATATTACTTGCAACAAATTTCGTCAAGGGATAAATATACTGAGGAGCAGTGGTTAGAATAAAGCCGTCGGCACACGGACCGTGCTTTCGAACGTTAACGTCGAGCGTGCCAAGTTCGACGTGCTGCTGAACGCTCAGGAATGATGCGACTCGTGCATACGGTACGTGGGCCCCGACGTGGTATACGCGATCGCAACGCACTCCATCGGCAGTTGAGAGATGTTTCTAGCTCGTAAATCACACTGTTTACTCGACGGGTGAGCGTAAAATTCCCACGTTATCTCTATTAAAACGCACATTTCCTCCATCGTCCATGAAAAGGAAAGTACCGTGTTCAATCAATAAGGACACAGGCTTATATAAGTTCCATTACACACAGTGCGGTACAAATTTGGAATACTTCTCCGCATAAGATAAACATTATTTCATCATTCTCACATTTTAGTAAAACCCCAAAGTCAGTCTTACTTGATCACTGTTCCTACCCAGTAGCAGAATCGCTGCAACATGTGAATTACGAAGCGTAAAAGAAAAAGGAGCAAAATATCTTTATACAAGTAGCGCAAGCGGTCCTTTAAATTAAGCCAATCGAACAAAGTCACCCCTCAAAAAGAGGTGAACTTATATTTACATAATATCAAATATTATAGTATATACTTATATTAAACCAATAATAAAGTACATAGTGCTCAGAGCCATTTGAATAATAAAGTATCAGAACCTAATAAAACCGCCAAAGTTAGGAAAAAAAATTGTCTTTGCCAAGACGCGAACCACCGCCCTAACAAACATTCAAGAAGGTACAGTGACGCTGCTCACTACGCTAAACCAACATCAGACCCTTAGTAACTAATCATATTGTATTACTATTGCTGGAAACTTTAATCGTGGCTACGTTCCTAATTGAAATTTAATTATAACAAATTGTACCAAGAACAATGCGTTTTGGTTGGATCTTCAGTGTGTGGCTGCCTTCAAATAGCCTACTCTCATAATACGCAAGTTACAATAATTCTTTTGCCACAAATATGATGTTTCTCATTATTTTATTGGAACGAATCACACAGTTAACAACGGGTTTTCCAGTGATTCTCAGTTTGCTAGTGCTCAGAAACGGCATATATATACATATAAGCTTGAAATGAATGCCAATATGGCGCCCCACAACTCTGTACTGAAGGGAGACGGCGTGCGTGTGACGTAGGTGGCGTTGTGCCATCTCATTGGTCAACGCTCAGACGCACGCTCAGAATATCTGACATGCCAGATATTACTCTGCACGTTCGGAAAGACTCCCGAACGTGCTATTCCACGCTATGACGTCAGAAACTCGGCACGCTCAACGCTCAACGTTCGGATGCACGGTCCGTGTGCCGACGCCTTAAGGCTCTAGAACAGGCTTCTACGTGATGTTCTTCAGTTTACATCACAAATGATTCTTATTAGAAGCTTTTGCAGGCTAAAAACTTTTGCTCGGTTTGCTGAGTTACCCCAGAATATGATCCCATATGACATAATAGGATGAAAGTAAGCAAAGTATGCGAGGTTTTTGTATTTATATCCCCTACATCTGGCATCACTCTCAGTGCAAATACAGACTTGTTTAGGCGCTTGAGCAATTCTATGGTACGCCCTTCCCAACTGAATTTATTATCGAGTTGTAATCCCAGAAATTTAGCACTGTCAACTTCTTCGACCTGCATGTCTCCATATAGTGGAAGGAAATGTCTTACAGGTTTTGAAAAGAGCACAAATTAGTTTAATCGTTACAATTGACAATAACAGTACCAGTTTATCGCGGCACTCGCCGATGTTCGAAATTTCACGATACAACACAAACTTTCACCAGCTGCAACATAGTTACGAATATGAACAGTGATCCAATACTGGGAAATGTTTCTTATTCCAGCCTTTGATCACAATATCAATTCCTTTGACGATGACTGGTTTCAGTCAGTAATGACCATCTTCAGATCTGTTCTACACCATGTCCTAATGTGATAAGGACGCAATGGCATGGTCAAAAGCCGGCCGCGGTGGCCGTGCGGTTCTGGCGCTGCAGTCCGGAACCGCGAGACTGCTACGGTCGCAGGTTCGAATCCTGCCTCGGGCATGGGTGTACCGATGTCCTTAGGTCAGTTAGGTTTAAGTAGTTCTAAGTTCTAGGGGACTTATGACCTAAGATGTTGAGTCCCATAGTGCTCAGAGCCAAGCATGGTCAAAAGATATAAATATACTCAGCACAGCATCGTCACATAGATCTCAATAAGGTGTACAATAGGAGTTATCGTCCACACAGTCATTTTTGCAACTCGTGTGTGGACGATGTGGCCTATTGTACACCTTATTTTAGATATATGTGACGATGCAGTGCTGAGTGTATTTATATGTTTTGACGATGCCATTGCGTCCTTGTCACATTAGGACATGGTGTAGAACAGATTTGAAGATGGTCATTACTCACTGAAACCGGTCATCGTCAAAGGAATTGATATTGTGTTCAAAGACTGGAATAAGAAACATTTGACGACACAAAGTGGTATTTGTACAATCTATTAAGGATTACGTAGAGGAGCTACGCTAACAGTAAAATATGCGAGTACAGAACTTGAAGTGCACACACGATCTCGTCCAAGCGGTCTCACGCAAGGGAAAATTCCTAAGTTTGCCTTTATATATAAATAAACGTGGGTATTGCATGGATTTTTTACGTAGCTGATTCTATCCATACGTAGTGGAGACTGGTGTGCCGAAGAAGAACACTGTAGCATTAAGGTCAAAATCGCTAAAATGTGCAGCATCAACAAAGCACCTCTTCTCCCTGTTGCAGCTAACAATGCAACATCTTCAATAAATAATTTCTTCCTCAGTGAAATATTCTGAGATTATCTGTCAAGGGTCCGCATCCGGTAGCTGAGTGGTCAGCGCGACAGAATATCAATCCTAAGGGCCTGGGTTCGATTCCCGACTGGGTCGGAGATTTTCTCAACTCAGGTACTGGGTGTTGTGTTGTCCTAATCATCGTCATTTCCTCCCCATCGGCGCGCAAGTCGCCAAAGTGGCTTCAGATCGAGAGACCTGCACCCGGCGAAAACAGTCTACCCGACGAGAGGCCCTAGTCACACGACATTTACATCCGTCAAGGAATGTTCTCAGCATTCCTTCTTCTCCACTTCATGTCTGACAATCAACATTTTTTTCAGTTGAATGCGAGGATGAAATTTCTTCTTGTAATTTACCAGGACCTTCTCGTTGCATCGGTTAGACCGGAAATGAAGGTAAACTATGAAACCTTGGCAGCTTTTTGT
The DNA here is from genome assembly GCF_023898315.1 of Schistocerca nitens. NCBI lineage: Eukaryota > Metazoa > Arthropoda > Insecta > Orthoptera > Acrididae > Schistocerca > Schistocerca nitens. The sequence goes on from NC_064624.1 coordinate 56,584,824, forward strand.
CCGACATTCACAACAGTGCCCGGGCACGGACTGGGGCTAATCCGACCCTGACATCCTGGACAACACCGATCGACAGTACGCTCCAGGCGTGAAGCCGGCCACCTTCCATTCCCCAAGCTACCCCACTGTACATATCACTAATTGTGTAAATGGTATACACTGACACGGATCTTCCACCAAACGATCTGTGCCTTGCAAAAATTCTCTGTTTAGCGAATCTGCCATACATATAATGTATCTTATTAGAAATGTACCCGGGTAGAAAGTATTCTCATCACAAATATATCAGAGATAAGGGCGCCTGTAGAAATATAGTTAACGAAGTACAAAAAAGAGTAATCGATGTAACAAATGAAGTGTTTGTCACGTTCAGTATTTTCCTGTGTTGCCTCTAACTGCAAAATAAAATTAGTGGATGCTTCGCTATTGCTTGTCTGTGCCAACAGATGGCAGCTCGACTCGTCATTGTTGGCACCCTGCTGCTTGTAGTCTTATTGAAATGTGGAGTAGAGAGGGGCATGGCCAGGCCATAAAAATAAATTTCTACCATAAATTTTCGTTATTCCCAGAGGTAAGTCATTCATAAGAATTAAAAGAAAACACACCCCTTCAGCCTTTAAACTAACAAATAGGAAGAAAAAAATTAGAAACAATCTGTGTGGTAAACAAGCTGAGCAAAAATTTGACAGTGCATTCGCAGTCAGGTTTCTACACTATGTGATCAAAAGCATCTGTACACATGACTGAAAATGACTCACAAGTTCGTGGCGCCCTTCATTGGTAATGTGGAATTCAATATGCTGTTGACCCACCATTAGCCGTGAGGGCAGCTTCCACTTTAACAGGCATACGTTCAATCAGGTGCTGGAAGGGTGTTTTACGGAATGGCAGTCCATTCTTCACGGAGTGCTGCCCTGAGGAGAGGTATCGATGTTGGTCGGTGAGGCCTGGCACGAAGTCGGCGTACCAAAAAAATCCCAAAGCTGTTCTAAAGGTCAGGACTCTGTGCAGGCCAGCCCAATACAGGGATGTTATTGTCGTGTAACCAATCCGCCACAGGCCGTGCATTATGAACAGGTGCTCGATTGTGTTGAAAGATGCAATCGCCATCCCTGAATTACTCTTCAACAGTGGGAAGCAATAAGGGGCTTAAAACATCAACGTAGGCCTCAGCTGTGACAGTGTCAAGCAAATTTTGGACATGCCAACAGAAATTCTGCATAAAATCCTACAAAACATCCCACACTGTCGTCCTTGCAAAATCATCCATATTCAGGAGTTGCTTCCTGCCGATCCGCCGGCAAGACAAGCGTTCGTTCTTGAGTTTCTTGCTTGCATGGAAATGGACAATGAATGTACATGGAACATTCTGTGGACAGTCTAAGCCGATTTACATATCTAAGGACATAACAATTCACAGGACTACATAATGTGGACAATGGAAAATTCACATGCACATCAACTGGTACCACATCATTCTACAAATGTGACTATGTGGTGTGGGTTGATGGCATCTTTTATTACAGGGCTATATATATATATATATATATATATATATATATATATATATATATATATATATATATATATACACTACTGGCCATTACAATTGCTACACTATGAAGATGACATGCTACAGACATGAAATTTAACCAACAGGAAGAAGATGCTGTGATATGCAAATCATTAGCTTTTCAGAGCATTCACACAAGGTTGGCGCAAATGGCGACACCTACAACGTGCTGACATGAGGAAAGTTTCCAACCGAATTCTCACACACAAACAGCAGTTGACTGGCGTTGCCTGGTGAAACGTTGTGATGCCTTGTGTAAGGAGGAGAAATGCGTACCATCACGTTTCCGACTTTGATAAAGTCGGATTGTAGCCTATCGCGATTGCGGTTTATCGTATCGCGACATTGCTGCTCTCGTTGGTCGAGATCCAATGACTGTTAGCAGAATATGAGATCGGTGGGTTCAGGAGGGTAATACGGAACGCCGTGCTGGATCCCAACGGCCTCGTATCACTAGCAGTCGAGATGACAGGTATCTTATCCGCATGGCTGTAACGGATCGTGAAGCCACGTCTCGATCCCTGAGTCAACAGATGGGGACGTTTGCAAGACAACAACCATTTGCACAAACAGTTGGACGACGTTTGCAGTAGCATAGACTATCGGCTCGGAGACCGTGGCTGCGGTTACCCTTAACGCTGCATCACAGGCAGGAGCGCCTGCGATGGTGTACTCGACGACGAACCTGGGTGCACGAATGACAAAACGTAATTTTTTCGGATGAATCCAGGTTCTGTTTACAGCATCATAACGGTCGCATTCGTGTTTGGCGACATCGCGGTGAATGCACATTGGAAGCGTGTATTCGTCATCGCCATACTGGCGTATCACTCGGCGTGATGGTATGGGGTGCCATTGGTTACACGTCTCGGTCACCTCTAGTTCGCATTGACCGCATTTTGAACAGTGGACGTCACATTGCAGATGTGTTTCGACCCATGCCTCTACCCTTCATTCGATCCCTGCGAAACCCTACATTTCACCTGGATAATGCACGACCGCATGTTGCAGGTCCTGTACGGGCCTTTCTGGATACAGAAAATGTTCGACTGCTGCCCTGGCCAGCACATTCTCGAGATCTCTCACCAATTGAAAACGTCTGGTCAATGGTGGCCGGGCAGTTGGCTCATGACAATACACCAGTCACTACTCTTGATGAACTGTGGTATCGTGTTGAAGTTGCATGGGCAGCTGTACCTGTATACGCCATCCAAGCTCTTTTTGACTCAATGTCCAGGCGTATCAAGGCCGTTATTACGGTCAGAGGTGGTTGCTCTAGGTACTGATTTCTCGGGATCTATGCACCCAAACTGCGTGAAAATGTAATCACATGTCAGTTCTAGTATAATATACTTGTCCAATAGATACCAGTTTATCATCTGCATTTCTTCTTGGTGTAGCAATTTTAATGGCCAGTAGTGTATATATATATATATATATATATATATATATATATATATATATATTTGAGGAAACGAATCCTGTGGGTGCTATTACCTATACCATCACTAATAAACGCTATGAGAGTCTCTTGCACACCAGCATCATTCGAACCAATCAACAGTGTGGATGTGTGGGTGGGATATATTTATGCAAGATGGCGCTCCTCCAAACAATTGACGGCCAGTGAAGCAGCTGCTGCAGAGGCGTTTTGGAAATACTAGAACTGTCAGTAGTCACTTCTCTACAGCCTGGCCATCCAGATCACCTGATATTAATCTGTGTGGCTCCTGGCTGTGGGTTTATCTAAAAGATGTCGTGTTCAGTGTTCCAATTACAAACACTGCTGAGTTGAAGACACGCATTGTGCAGCACATTCTGATCGTGACCCCTGAGACACTCTGATCTGCTGTGGACTATGCTATTCCTCAGTTTCAACTTGAGGCAGGAAACGGTGGACACCATACTGAAAATGTCTTCCATAAGTCTCACGACAATTAGGAACCGATGTATTTATTAATGCTTTTCGTGCTGGTTTTGGCCCAAGGACAATTAAAAATCTGTATCATTTTGCTTTTTATGCAGTTTTCTGCCCAAGGACAAGAAAAAAATCGATGTCATTTTGATTTATAAGCGGTTTTTGGCAGCAGGGCAACTGATGTGGCACAACATTGCCGTGGTGCATGAGTTCACCTAACTAACAGTTAGAACTGGTGCGGTCATGCACATTGAACAGTACAGATGGCCGGTTTTGAGCGCGAGTACTCGCGTCTGCTCAGGCCCGTGCTCGCGAGCAGGTGCAAGGTCGCGGAGTAGGGAGGGAAGGGAGGGAGGGGAAATGCACGCGCATGTTTGAATAGGGCCGCAGCGTGCCTATTGAATTCGCGCCGACTGTGTAACGTTTAAAGTACTACGATCAGCTCTAACAGTCACTTCGCTGGTTAAGAATCATGTCAAGTCGCCGTTGTGTAACCCCAACCATGCTTTCGCAGTTGAACCCCCACTGGGAGGAATGGTATATGTTTACAGAAAAAGATGGTGTTGCAAAATGTTTAGCATGTCACAAAACGCTGAATTCTTTTAGGAAATTTAATTTGCAGCGACATTATATGTCGTACCACGCGAAAGACTACGGAAGAGGAAAATGTGATGGACCAGATCGTGCACGGGAAGTCATTAAACTTAAAAGGAAGCTATCCGAAGAAGATCTGGACGACGAAGAAAAATCAACTGAGGCAGCTCTCAGAGTGAGCTACAAAATTGCTTTGATTTTAGCAAAATCCCTGCGACCTTTCACTGATGGCGATTTAATAAAAGAATGTTTGGTAGTTGCAGCGGAACATTTGTGTCCATCTCAAGTTGAACAGCTTCGGATTGTGCCATTATCTAACATGGCCATTATGCGTCGCATATAGGACATGGCAGACGATGTCCAGAGCCAGCTTGCAAATATCTGTAAAGATTTTATGGCGTATTCTCTAGCTCTGGACGAAAGTGTTGATATCACTGGAACAGCGCAGCTTGCCATATTTATTAGAGGTGTTAATAGAGATCTTCAGGTGAGGGAGGAGCTCCTCGATGTAGTAGCCATGAAGAACACTACAACTGGAGGTGATATTTTAAGTAGTGTTGAAGAAAGTGTTGAAAATATAGGATTGTCGTGGAATTCTTTAGTTTCAGTGTCTACAGACGGTGCACCAGCGATGACAGGGAACAAATCAGGTTTCGTTGCGCTGTTGAAGGAGAAATTGCAAAAACTGACCGTGCCGAATAAAATAAGGGGCGTTCAGTGTGTGATCCACCAGGAAAACTTATGTGCAAAGAGTATCACTCTAAAAAATGTGATGAGTGTTGTTGTTCGTACAACCAATTATATAAGGAAGCATGGGCTACAACACAGGCAATTTAAAAGCTTTCTTGAGGATGTAGAAAGCCAGTATGGTAGCCTGCCTTATTACAGCGAGGTCCGCTGAGTTAGTCGTGGCGAATTATTAAATCGATTTGTTTCCCTAATAGATGAGATAAATATGTTCATGGAAATAAATAACATGTGTGTTCCTGAATTGAAAGAGCCTTCATGGAACTGTGATCTCGCGTCCTTAGCAGATTTAACTAGCCATCTGAATGCTTTGAACATTTCACTACAAGGTAAGGATCTGCTAATTACTCATTTCATAGATCGAATACGAGCTTTTAAAATGAAATTTACACTTTGGGTGAGTCAGCTGGAAACAGGAAATCTAGCTCATTTTCCTAAATTATCATCCATGCAAGATTTCACAAAGACTGTGAACGTTATTCACATAGTTTAGTTGCCTATAAGGAAGAATTTGATCAACGCTTTCAAGATCTGACAGCACTAGACAGTGATTTTGATCTGTTCTCCTCTCCATATTCAGCGAATATTGAAGAGATTCGACCTGAGCTGCAACTAGAAATTATTGACCTGCAGTGTGACAGAGAATACAGAGACAAATTTCAGAACAAGAAAAACATCTTGGAATTCTACAGACACTTCCCTCAGGATAGATTTCCTCGTTTGCACAAACTGGCGGCTACAATAATATCAATGTTCGGTTCCACGTATGTTTGTGAACAACTGTTCTCTGCAATGAAATGTAACAAGACGCGCCTGAGAAACGCATTGTCTGATCGAAATTTAAACTGCTTGCTGCGCCTACAATGCGCAAGAACATTACTTCGAACATAGACGCAATTGTAAAGGGCAAAAAGTACAAGATAACCGAGAATCCAACACTTCAGTGACACCTTTTATTGTGTAACAGTTCACAAATTAATACGAATGTAGATGCATACACTAAGTAAAATTATGTGGCACGTGTACATTCTCCTTTATTTGTTTCATTTGTCGCAGTAATAATTCGTGAGTGATATCCCTGCGGGTGGCTGCGGATTTACATTGACTGGCGGCAGCCGTTGTGTGCCCCACGTGACTCTCCCCACTCTCCGCTCTAGTCCGGTAGTGGGGGTAGCGTGCTCGCGCTGCTCCGTGCTCGCGCCTTGCTGCTCACAGCTTGCTCCGCGAGCACGTATGTTGTGAAGCCCTGGTGTAATGTGTAACTCAAAGCACAGCTGTCGTACTGCGATTTATGTTTCATTTGTAGTGGAACCCATTTACGTTAAGATGCTTATAACAGCGTTTATTGGTAAAATTTTCGTTACAATTTTTTTTGTTGCATGAGGTATCTCCCTGTGTCAATAAAATGCTATTCAAGTTTGAAGTCATTATGAGCAGTTGTTCTCTTTCTACAGTGTTTTGAAACTGGAACTTTAATTAAGGACAGCGTGAATGTGATTACGTCAAAGGGAATACACACAAAATTGTCAATGAAAATAAAACACATTCGTGCCGAAAATAATTACAATATAAACAATATTCAGCACACATTTAATCGTTTAGATCAATATGCATATTGAAACTTAAGTATTCGCAAAAGAGTTTATGTCAAAATAAGACCTACGCCATAGCCATAGAAGGTTTATCAGCTTCTGCATAAGTAGATCTTAAAACAACTTGTCTAAAATAAGAATACTACCATATAAGAATCCGCATGTAAAAAGTGTCATTACTTTTATCTCACTTCCAATAGGCTTGGCCATTAGTATCAATGGGTCTTCAGCTGAAGTTTATCAAGTTCAAGGTCGCCAGATTCACTAGGATCCAAGTACGTTGGTGAAGTTCCTATAATGATTTCGTGGAGCATAAATCCCTTTCACCTATCGGCACACAGCAATCATTTTGCACAATAAATATGATGTGGAGCAAGTCATTTTAACATTTGCGTCGCGAGTTAATTCGTAAATATGGCTACATGCTCAACATTTACAAGATTTTTAAATTTTTTTTAAAAAATATAGAAATTTGGGTTAGTAAATTCTACCTACCATCTTTTATACATTACAACAACAGAAATTATTACATGGAATAGAAGGACTTGTCAAGGAGAAACTTTTTCAGTTTGTTTTCAAATTTTACTTTGCTGTCTGTCACACATTTTATCTCACTGGCTAAGTGATCAAAAATTTTTGTTGCAGCATTGTGCACATCCCTTTGTGCTAAATATGGAGCAGTGAATACCATTTTTCCTTCTGGTATCCTAATTGTGTTCATTGTTGTTTCTTTTGAACTGTATTGAATTATTTACAACAAACTTCTTGAGGCTGTAAATATAGTGTGTAGTAGTAGTCACAATGCCCAACTCCAGTGGTGGCTTGTGAGTGTACATCTTGGGTGTTTGGAAATTTTTACATTCAGATAAACATGAGAGTATGAAATTAATAGCATCTGCTGCATAACAGTTAAACTTATCAACATATTTGTACAACTACAGTCACTACTAATAAATATAGTATTAGTAATAATAATAATGGTAAAAATAATAGCAAACATAATTTTTCTGAAAGAAAGAATTGTTTCTGTGGATATTTGTTGCTTTCTACATAATTAAGTACAGTTTTGGCCAAGAACGAGATAATGCTTATGCTTTCACTAATCTCTGTTTCGCATTTTTGTGTTGTGGAAGTTTTCATGTTTTTTTCTTTATTTTTTGAGAAATGTACAAGACTCCTAACAGATGTATTAGTTATTGGATTAACTTTTGGGTTTAAAATCAGACATTCTTACGCTGTACCCACACAACAACTTACGCTTATTACACACTTCTTTGTTAAATGTTTGCTTGTAGTCACGCTTCTTTGATTTCATCACTATCTCAGTCAACAGATATGGTATGGATGCCCTCCTTCCTTTGCAGCTAAGCTATCTTGGTAATTTCCTTTTCTTGAAACAGATTCAACAGTGTTCATGTTGACACTGCACACGAAAGCCGATTCCTGCACAGTAAACAGCCAACTCCAAACACAAAGTGTCATTTGTGGAAATGATTAAATTCAAGTAGTATGGTCTACCAACATGGTCACTTCACTAGAACACAGATTATGTACTGAGAGCCATAGGGGCCAAAAGCACACCATCGGCAATCCCATAGTGAATATCAGAGAAATGAATGAGGCAGCTTATTGTGAATTTTCATATAGACAGTGTGGGCCTACAGCACAGATGAACTTAACCCATCACAAAATCAACACATGTCGTAGGCTTGAAAAAATGCTAGAATCTCATAATCAACAATGATGTGCTTTATAGTTAGCAGAGCTTCAAATGGATTACTGTATGATAAAATCCAAAGCTTAATGTACTACTTCGTATTCTCATTCAGAAGTCTACAAAATAGGCTTTTCTATCGGTATAACTGTAATATATAATGGTCCGATCTAAATTTAATGTATAGTGTGTGAACTGGAGTGTCTGGGGCGGGATTTATCCTAAGCTACCACCTGGTGGCATCGACGTGAACATGTAGTAGAGTGTTGCACGCAGTGAACCATGCATATTGTCTATCATATGCATATGTACTTGTCTGATAAGGCAAGTATGTCACGCTGGCTGTGCATGTGCAATCGCTGAGTGTATTTATATGTTTTGACGATGCCATTGCGTCCTTGTCACATTAGGACATGGTGTAGAACAGATTTGAAGATGGTCATTACTGACTGAAACCGGTCATCGTCAGCACAGTTGAAGGTGTGCTCGTGACTTGGATGCCACGTTTCACGGAGTGGCAGTGTAGCATAAGGCGGTAGGTTTAGCACCATGTGTTTCAGATTAACGCATCTCCATTATGTTTAACAGCACTGAAAAAAAAAAATCCATCAACCAGCGAGGTGCCAAAAGCTAGGGTTTTCCGGTGCTCCTGTGGTCCTACACAACAGCCGCCACGGCCCAACTTAAGCAGGTCTCTATTAGAAGATCGTGTGTGAGCACCATATATACTATGTGATCAAAAGTATCCAGACGCCCCGAAAACAATACGTTATTCATATTAGGTGCATTGTGCTGCCACCTGCTGCCAGGTATTCCACATCAGCGACCTCAGTACTCATTAGACGTCGTAAGAGAGCAGAATGGGGCGCTCCGTCGAACTCACGGACTTCGACTGTGGTCAGGTGATTGGGTGTCACTTGTGTCGTACGTCTGTACTCGAGATTTCCACACTCCTAAACATCCCTAGGTCCACTGTTTTCGATGTGATAGTGAAGTGGAAACGTGAAAGGACACGTATAGTACAAAAGTGTACAGGCCGACCTCGACCGTTGACTGACAGACCACCGACAGTTGAAGATGGTCGTAATGTGTAATAGGTAGACATCTATCCAGACCATCACACAGAAATTACAAACTGCATTAGGATCAGCTGCAAGTACTATGACACTCTCGCAGGAGGTGGGTAAACTTGGATTTCATGGTCAAGCGGCTGCTCATAAGCCACACATCACGCCGGTAAACGACAAACGACGCCTCTCTCGGTGTAAGGAGCGTAAACACTGGACGATTGAACAGTGGAAAAACGCTGTGTGCAGAGAAGAATCACGGTACACAATGTGGCGATCCGATGGCAGGACGTGAGTATGGCGAATGCCCAGTGAATGTCATCTGTCAGCGTGTGTAGTGCCAGCACCACCTTGTGGCACTATCACAGCACAGGCCTACATTGGTGTCTTAAGCACCTTCTTGCTTCCCACCGTTGAACAGCAATTCGGGGATGGCGATTGCATCTTTCAACACGATCGAGCACCTGTTCATAACGCACGACCTGTGGCGGAGTGGTTACACGGCCATAACGCCCCTGTAATGGACTGCCCTGCACAGAGTCCTGGCCTGAATCCTATATAACACCTTTAGTATGTTTTGGAACGCCGACTTCGTCCCAGGCCTCAAAGACCGACATCGATACCTCTCCTTAGTGCAGCACTCCGTGAAGAGTTCGCTGCCATTGTCCAAGAAACCTTCCGAAACCTGACTGAACGTATTCCAGTGAGAGTGGAAGCTGTCATCAAGGCTAAGGGTGGGCCAACACCATTTGAAGCCCAGCATTACCGATGGAGGGCGCCACGAAGTTAGTCATTTTCAGCCAGGTGTTGAGATACTTTTGTTCTCTAATGGCGATTGCATCTTTCAGCACGATCGAGCACTTGTTCATAATGTACGGCCTGTGACGGAGTGGTTACAAGACCACAATGTCCCTGTAATTCACGTTTTTGGGCAACGAGTATTGTCTTTCTTTAAGACGAGTTACCCCAAACGTTATTCCGCATGATATTATTGAATGAAAATATGTCAACTTACTAATTTGTCTCTCTCAGGATTTGCAATGATCCTTGGTGCTACTGCGAATGAACTAATTTGTAATAGGAGTTCCATAATGTGTTTTTTTTTCAGTTTAAACTCTCAATAATACGAACAGCAAAGAATTTTGTGGTTTCGACACTATTATTATGTCCTCAGTGTGTATTACACACATTGAAGACTGTCTTCAGTGTCTTCCTTTAATCTTTAATCTGACCTGGTACAGATCCCAAACACTCGAGCAGTACTCGAGAATAGATCGCACCAGCGTTATATGCGGTTTCCTTTACAGGTGAACAACAATTTCCTGAAATTCTCCCAATAATCCGAAGTCGACAATTCGTCTTTCCCACCTCAGTCCTCACATGATCATTCCAGTTCATATCGCTTTGCAATGTTACGCACAGATATTTAAACGACGGGATTGTGTCAAGCAGGATACTACCAACGCTGTATCCGACATTTGGTGTTTCTTTTTCCTTGTCATCTACATTAAATTACATTTTTCTATACTTAGAAGTAGCTGCTACTAGCGCCGCTCTTACGCAACTGGCGCTAAGTTTGAACAGACATCATCTTTCAGATGTAGAAACACGCCTACCTACTTTCGTTTATGTTGTTTAATATCTTCTTTGTAATCCAATCTCACCGAATGGGGTCACGCCACTATTATGAAATTTTCTATTTCTTCCGTAGGTCAATTCGGAAAGATCTGAACAACACGTAAGTATTACAGACGAGCTTTGGGAATTCAAATGCGAATATCTGGAAGGATTCTTTTCGAGGAACACTACTAAGAAAATTTATAGAACTGGCATTTGAAGCTGACTGCCGAACAATTCTACCGCCGCCAACAAACATTGCGCATAAGGACCACGTAGATAAGACAGGAGAAATTAGTGTTCATATGGAGACTTATAGACAGTCGTTTCTCCGTCGCTCCGTTTACGAGAAGAACAGGAAAGAAAATGACTAGAAGTGGTACAGCGTACCCTCCGCCTCGCGCCGTACGGTGGCTTGTGGAGTGTGTACACACATCAAAAAAAGTTTTGCATCACCTCGGTTCCGAGAGTTCCGGAACCTGTACAGAAAATTGGAATGGAGGTCAACATAAACATCATTTCCGTCCTTTTTATTGCTCATGAAAACCACACTTTGTGTTTTGTACCACCATACAGCAAGACCTTCAGAGGTGGTGGTCCAGATTGCTGTACACACCGGTACCTCTAATACCCAGTAGCACGTCCTCTTGCACTGATGCATGCCTGTATTCGTCGTGGCATACTATCCACAAGTTCATCAAGGCACTGTTGGTCCAGATTGTCCCACTCCTCAACGGCGATTCGGTGTAGATCCCTCAGAGTGGTTGGTGGGTCACGTCGTCCATACACAGCGCTTTTCAATCTATCCCAGACATGTTCCATAGGGTTAATGCCTGGAGAACAAACTGGCCACTCTAGTCGAGCGGTCGTTATCCTGAAGGAAGTCGTTCAGAAGATGTGCACGATGGGGACGCGAATTGTCGTCCATGAAGACGAACTCAGCAATATGCTGCCCATATGGTTGCAGTATCGATTGGAGGATGGCATTCACGCATCGTACAGCCGTTATGGCGCCTTCCATGACAACCAGCAGCATACGTCGACCCCACCCAATGCCACCCCAAAACATCAGGGAACGTCCACCTTGCTACACCCGCTGGACAGTGTGTCTAAGGCGTTCAGCCTGACCGGGTTGCCTCCAAACACGTCTCCGACGATTGTTGGTTGAAGCCAAATGCGACACTCACCGGTGAAGAGAACGTGATGCCAATCCTGAGCTGACCATTCGGCATGTTGTTGGGCCCACCGCATTGTGTCGTGGTTGCAAAGATGGACCTCGCCATGGACGTCGTGCAGCCTACTGTGCACCGTTTGAGTCGTAATACGACATCCTGTGCTACACGAAAAGCATTATTCAACGTGGTGGCGTTGCTGTCAGGGTTCCTCCGAGACATAATCCGTAGGTAGCGGTCATCCACTGCAGTAGCAGCCCTCGGGCGGCCTGAGCGAGGCATGTCATCGATAGTTCCTGTCTCTCTGTATCTCTTCCATGTCCGAACAACATCACTTTGGTTCTATCCAAGATGCATGGAGATTTACCTTGTTGAGAGCCCTTCCTGGTACAAAGTAACAATGCGGACGCGATCAAACCGCAGTCTTGACCGTCTAGGCATGGCTGAAATACAGACAACACGAGCTGTGTACCTCCTTCCTGGTGGAATGACTGGAACTGATTGGCTGTTAGAGCCCCTCTGTCTAATAGGTGCTGCTGATGCATGGTTGTTTACATCGTTGGGCGGATTTAGTGACATCTCTGAACAGTCACACCGGATATTATGTTTGACTGATATCTACATAAAAAGATGTGAATGAGCTAGGTACTGCCACTATGAAATAAAATTTTCGTTCTAAAATGTTAGGCAAAAAGTCAGAGACTGACAGAACGTGGAAAAAAGTCATACGACTTATCATAACCTAGAATACAGGATAGACTGTTGCGAAACTGGTGCCAGCCGTCTTTTCACAATACAAAATCCATTAGGTGGCAATCCACTTCTTGGACTCAAGAATTTATTGTGGATGTGTTACCAGTTTGATGGGTTGCGCTTGAGAAACGACCTGCCCATTCCTCAATGCTGCCTCAAAGGCTTAATGCAGATATCTGATTCTACAGTGTCCAGTTATCGGTGCTGAACATCAACCTTCGTGACTTCTTGCTGATGAGCTTTCACCTCATTCAGGCAAAAGGCTGCTCAAAATATGCACTTTGCCACGAACTGGCGGTGGCAGTACAGTATTGTGTTGTGAGGTACACTTACCTGTGCTTCCATGGACCAATGGTAGTAATCAAAGGGATCATGACAGCTGTGCACTACGAGAACGTTATTTTGGATTATCTGCATCCCTTCATCAGAGGTGTGGCATTTTCCAGGAGGATAATGTTCTGTGTCACAAGGCCAGAATCATGTTACAATGTTTTTAAGGGACCTGTTGGTGTCTTGGCCATCAAATTTGCCTTTTCTGAACTCATTGGAACCCATCTAAGACACAATTAGGCATGAACTACACACCCACAAGTAATATATATATATATATATATATATATATATATATATATATATATATATATATATATATATATATATATATATATATATATATATATATATATCAGCGATTCTACACAGGTTGGTCCATTGATCGTGACTGGGCCAAATATCTCACGAAATAAGCGTCAAACGAAAAAACTACAAAGAATGAAACTGGACTAGCTTGAAGGGGGAAATCAGATGGCGCTATGGCTGGCCCGCTAGATGGCCCTGCCATAGGTCAAACGGATATCAACTGAGCTTTTTAAATAGGAACCCCCATTTTTTATTACATATTCGTGTAGTACGTAAAGAAATATGAATGTTTTACTTGGACCACTTTTTTCGCTTTGTGATAGATGGCGCTGTAATAGTCACAGACATATAGCTCACAATTTTAGACGAACAGTTGGTAACAGGTAGGTTTTTTAAATTAAAATACAGAACGTAGGTACGTTTGAACATTTCATTTCGGTTGTTCCAATGTGATACATGTAACTTTGTGAACTTATCATTTCTCAGAACGCATGCTGTTACAGCGTGATTACCTGTAAATACCACATTAATGCAATAAATGCTCAAAATGACGTCTGTCAACCTCAATGCATTTAGCAATACGTGTAACGACATTCCTCTCAACAGCGAATAGTTCGCCTTCCGTAATGTTCGCACATGCATTGACAATGCTCTGACGCATATTGTCAGGCGTTGTCGGTGGATCACAATAGCAAATATCCTTCAACTTTCCCCACAGAAAGAAATCTGGGGACGTCAGATCCGGTGCTTCGACGACCAATCCACTTGTCGTGAAATTTGCTATTCAATACCGCTTCAACCGCACGCGAGCTATGTGCCGGACATCCATCATGTTGGAAGTACATCGCCATTCTGTCATGCAGTGAAACATCTTGTAGTAACATCGGTAGAACATTACGTAGGAAATCAGCATACATTGCACCATTTAGATGGCCATCGATAAAATGGGGGCCAATTATCCTTCCTCCCGTAATGCCGCACCCTACATTAACCCGCCAAGTTCGCTGATGTTCCATTTGTTTCAGCCATCGTGGATTTTCCGTTGCCCAGTAGTGCATATTATGCCGATTTACGTTACCGCTGTTGGCGAATGACGCTTCGTCGCTAAATAGAACGTGTGCAAAAAATCTGTTATCGTCCCGTAATTTCTCTTGTGCCCAGTGGCAGAACTGTACAAGACATTCAAAGTCGTCGCCATGCAATTACTGGTGCATAGAAATATGGTACAGGTGCAATCAATGTTGAAGTAGCATTGTCAACACCGACGTTTTTCAGATTCCCGATTCTCGCGCAATTTGTCTGCGACTGATATGCGGATTAGCTGCGACAGGAGCTAAAACACCTACTTGGGCATCATCATTTGTTGCAAGTCGCGGTTTACGTTTCACATGTGGCTGAACACTTCCTGTTTCCTTAAATAACTTAACTATCCGGCGAACGGCCCGGACACTTGGATGATGTCCAGGATACCGAACAGGAAACATAGCACACGCCCGTTGGGCATTTTGATCACAATAGCCATACATCAACACGATATCGACCTTTTCCGCACTTGGTAAACGGTCCTTTTTAACATGGGTAATGTACCACGAAGCAAATACCGTCCGAACTGGCGGAATGTTACGTGATACCACGTACTTATACGTTTGTGACTATTACAGCGCCATCTATCACAAAGCGAAAAAAGTGGTCCAACTAAAACATTCATATTTCTATACGTACTACACGAATATGTAACAAAAAATGGGGGTTCCTATTTAAAAGAACGCAGTTGATATCCGTTTGGCCTATGGCAGCGCCGTCTAGCGGATCAATCATAGCGCCATCTGGTTTCCCCCTTCAAGTTAGACAAGTTTCGTTTTTTGTAGTTTTTTCGTTTGATGCCTATTTCGTGAGATATTTGGCCTTGTCACTATCAATGGACCACCATATATATGTATATATATATGAATACGTAATCATTTATATACAAACAACTGAAGTAGTGGACTTTGAGATTGACACAGCATTGAATAAAGCTACTTAGTCACTGAGTGATTCACTACATCATTGTGAACGTGACTGAGAAGGTTACTTAATTAGTAGTTGAATAGCGCTAAAGTTGCTTTATTCTGCCAGTAATAATGTCGATTAAAGTAGATAACCTAAATCTTTTAGACTCTGTGTACAACCTCTCTTTCTTCGTATGTATCTCCTACTCTGGTAACCCTTGAGAAATCATTAGAAATTATCATCAAGAGTCATTTAAAATACTCATGCGCTGTACTCTGCTGAGACCCAACATCTGTCAAGATTAGCAATGAAGCTGTGACGAAAAAAATATTTCCAGGTCAACATTTTATTAGCAAACAATTTGTATAAAAAAGTAGGAAGACAGAATACTACAGTTGTATCATCAAACACAAAGTTGTCAGACAGTCAGTTGAGCACAGTTATCAAAGATAGTCAACGCCCTTGCTCTCCTCAGGTGGCAGAGTCCTCGGGTAAATGATAACCAGACCCAACTGGGCCACTGATAAGACCAAAACAATCACATTCTGGAAAATCAGAAAAGCACTTCCAATCATCAGCCCGTAAAGCAGCCACAGTAGGGTTACAACAGTACCCGACAGGACCATCGGCAGTGGTATGCTGATGCTGTTCTTGGTTCTGATGATCTCTCGCAGTGAGAAGAGTGGTGAAGCAACTAGGAAGAAGAACAGGACCGTGAGGACGGCACCGAACCGGAACTCGACCACTGCGGGGTCCTCGAGGCGGGCGTAGGTGAGCAGCCCCGCAGCCAGGACGGTGGCTTTGGTCAGTGTTCGGTAGAACAGGGGCCGGTCGTCGCAGTAGTACCAGTAGCAAGCCAGGTAGCCCAGGTTGAGCAGCATGATGGCGCGGTTGGCGCGCAGCATCGCCGCGTCCTTCATGATGCGGGCGAACTCCACCAAGACGACGCCCAGCGTGCCACCCATGACGAACATGGTCGGGGGCATGCCACGTGTGGTGCCCTGGCGAGCGAAGTTGCGGCACACGATGGTGCCAGAGAGCATCTGAGCGATGGCAGCATAGCTGGCCACGGTGCCCACCAGGTCCTTATAGTCCGAGAGTGGCATTCCGTGCTCTCTGTTCCAAAGTCTGGTCTTCACAGCTCAACTGTGGAAGGAGGCATGTAGTTAGTTACAGTATTCTCTCAACACTATAGTCTGGTACCTAGTATTCTACAGTTAACCACATGAAAATCACGAATCTAAATGTTCAGCTTATGGGAATGCAGCTGGGTCGCATCTTCAAAATGCCATGTCAGAGCTCTGGGCAAAGAAATTTAAACCCTTTGTAGGTGGGGCTACACCAGACAAATCCATTAGGCAGCATATGCGGAAAGACAAAACACACACACACACCGTAAACAGGTAGCACCACCACACAACCAAAGATGATCAGCATCACAAGTTTTACAGGGTGTTACAAAAAGGTACGGCCAAACTTTCAGGAAACATTCCTGACAGACAAATAAAGAAAAGATGTTATGTGGACATGCGTCCGGAAACGCTTAATTTCCATGTTAGACCTCACTTTAGTTTCGTCAGTATGTACTGTACTTCCTCGATTCACCGCCAGTTGGCCCAATTGAAGGAAGGTAATGTTGACTTCGGTGCTTGTGTTGACATGCGACTCATTGCTCTACAGTACTAGCATCGAGCACATCAGTACGTAGCATCAACAGCTTAGTGTTCGTCACAAACGTGGTTTTGTAGTCAGTGCAATGTTTACAAATACGGAGTTGGCAGATGCCCATTTGATGTGTGGATTAGCACGGGGCAATAGCCGTGGCGCTGTACTTTTGTATCGAGACAGATTTCCAGAACGAAGGTGTCCCGACAGGAAGACGTTCGAAGCAATTGATCGGCGTCTTAGGGAGCACCGAACATTCCAGCCTATGACTCGCGACTGGGGAAGACCTAGAACGACGAGGACACGTGCAATGGACGAGGCAATTCTTCGTGCAGTTGACGAGAACCCTAATGTCAGCGTCAGAGAAGTTGCTGCTGTACAAGGTAACGTTGACCACGTCACTGTATGGAGAGTGCTACGGGAGAACCACTTGTTTCCGTACGGTGTACAGCGTGTGCAGGCACTATCAGCGCCCGATTGGCCTCCACGGGTACACTTCTGCGAATGGTTCATCCGACAATGTGTCAATCCTCATTTCAGTGCAAATGTTCTCTTTACGGATGAGGTTTCACTCCAACGTGATCAAATTTTAAATTTTCACAATCGACATGTGTGGGCTGACGAGAATCCGCGCGCAATTGTACAATCACGTCATCAACACAGATTTTCTGTGAACGTTTGGGCAGGCATTGTTGGTGTTGTCTCGATTGGGCCCCACGTTCTTCCACCTACGCTCAATGGAGCACGTTATCACGATTTCGTACGGGATACTCTACCTGTGCTGCTAGAACATGTGCCTTTACAAGTACGACACAACATGTGGTTCATGCACGATGGAGCTCCTGCACATTTCAGTCGAAGTGTTCGTACGCTTCTCAACAACAGATTCGGTGACCGATGGATTGGTAGAGGCGGACCAATTCCGTGGCCTCCACGCTCTCCTGACCTCAACCCTCTTGACTTTCATTTATGGGGGCATTTGAAAGCTCTTGTTTGCGCAACCCCGGTACCAAATGTAGAGACTCTTCGTGCTCGTATTGTGGACGGCTGTGATACAATACGCCATTCTCCAGAGCTCCATCAGCTCATCAGGGATTCCATGCGACGGAGGGTGGATGCACGTATCCTCGCTAACGGAGGAAATTTTGAACATTTTCTGTAACAAAGTGTTTGAAGTCACGCTGGTACGTTCTGTTGCTGTGTGTTTCCATTCCATGATTAATGTGATTTCAAGAGAAGTAATAAAATGAGCTCTAACATGGAAAGTAAGCGTTTCCGGACACATGTCCACATAACATATTTTCTTTGTTTGTGTGTGAGGAATGTTTCCTGAAAGTTTAGCCGTACTTTTATGTAACATCCTGTAGATAATGAATATTAATTACCGACGAGTGAACAGCTACCGTTAACTCTGTCTTCCTGTTGTTTGACCAGAGAGAGAGCGAGAGAGAGAGAGAGAGCAAGACTGCAAGCAAAATTTAAGGGGGGTAGGACGTCAAACGGGCCGACTTGGAGCAGGAGAGTCACCACAGAACATTTTAATTTCCACTATCTATATTTTTACAAATAAATTCATAAAACTTTGTCAACACGACCAGGAAGGATTCAGGATTAAAACTCACAGCAATGTCACTTCAAAAGTATAACAAAATAATTTTTTTTACGTGTGAAATTTCATCGTTTTTTTCACTTACTATTGTCTGCATTTGTTGCTATAGGTATACTTTTCTTCACAAGTAAGAGAGATTCTTCGATGAATTTTGCACAGCATACAAACCATACTTACAGGCATATGAAACTCAAGATTTTATGTAATTAATGAAAAAATGAATGAGCTGTTACATTGTAAACTTTATGTTTAGAAAAAAAAACTCAAATTTTATGGTTAATTATCTCAATTTTTAGCACAGCTTTTAATATATTTGGAAAATTCTAGAGATTCATACACCTGTAAGTACGGTTTGTATGCTGTGCAAAATTCATCAAAGAATCTCACTTACTTATGAAGAAAAGTGTACATATAGCAACAAATGCAGCCAATAGTAAGTGAAAAAATGATGACATTTCACATGTAAAAAAAATATATTTTGTTGTATTTTTGAACTTCCACTGCGATGTGTGAGTCCTCAATCCTTCCTGGTCATGGTGACAAAGTTTTATGAATTTATTTGTAAAAGTATACACAGTGGGAATTATAATGTTCTGTGGTGCCTCTCCTGCTCCAAGTCGGTCAGTTTGACGTCCTAGCCCCCTTAAACGAAATCCATCATCTCTTGTGTGTGTGGAATCTTATGGGACTTAACTGCTAAGGTCATCAGCCCCTAAGCTTACACACTACTTAAATTATCCTAAGGACAAACACACACACCCATGCCCGACGGAGGACTCGAACCTCCGCCGGGAAAAGCCGCTTCATCATCTCTGTTTATGAGTTGACTTGCTAATTTAATTTGAGCTTCTTCCTTAATACCAATATCTCAATACCTGGAAGAGCATACCGCAATCCTTGTGTTTCTATCCTCTATATGATAACTGGTACCGAGGCAAAACTATGCAATAGCTAATTTGTCACTTGTTGTAAGCCTGTGTGACGCTTATGCTCTACAGTGAGGTGACAAAAGTCATGGGATACCTCCTGATACCGTGTCCGATCTCCTTTTGCTCGAAGATTAGTACAGCAGATCGACGTGGTATGGATTCAACAAGTCACTGGAAGTCCCCTGGAGAAATACTGAGCCAGTACGTTGTCCTCGATGGTGAGTGTTCATCGGAGGTGAGGGTGTCATCAGGAGTGCCCCAGGGAAGTGTGGTAGGACCGCTGTTGTTTTCTATCTACATAAATGATGTTTTGGATAGGGTGGATAGCAATGTGCGGCTGTTTGCTGATGATGCTGTGGTGTACGGGAAGGTGTCGTCTTTGAGTGACTATAGGAGGATACAAGATGATTTGGACAGGATTCGTGATTGGTGTAAAGAATGGCAGCTAACTCTAAATATAGATAAATGTAAATTAATGCGGATGATTAGGAAAAAGAATCCCGTAATGTTTGAATACTCCATTAGTAATGTAGCGCTTGACACAGTCACGTCGATTAAATATTTGGGCGTAACATTGCCGAGCGATATGAAGTGAAGTGGGACAAGCATGTAATGGCAGTTGTGGGGAAGGTGGATAGTCGTCTTTGGTTCATTGCTAGAATTTTGGGAAGATGTGGTTCATCTGTAAAGGAGACCGCTTATAAAACACTAATACGATCTATTCTTGACTACCGCTCGAGCGTTTGGGATCCCTATCAGGTCGGATTGAGGGAGGACATAGAAGCAATTCAGAGGCGGGCTGCTAGATTTGTTACTGGTAGGTTTGATCATCACGCGAGTGTTACGGAAATGCTTCAGGAACTCGGGTGGGAGTCTCTGGAGGAAAGGAGGCGTTCTTTTCGTGAATCACTACTGAGGAAATTTAGAGAACCAGCATTTGAGGCTGGCTGCAGTACAATTTTACTGCCGCCAACTTATATTTCGCGGAAAGACCACAAAGATAAGAGAGATTAGGACTCGTACAGAGGCATATAGGCAGTCACTTTTCCCTCGGTCTGTTTGGGAGTGGAACAGGGAGAGAAGATGCTAGTTGTGGTACGAGGTACCCTCCGCCACGCACCGTATGTGTGTAGATGTAGATGTAGACATGACACCTCTACAGCCATCCATAATTGCGAAAATGTTGCTACCACAGAATTTTGTGCACGAACTAACCTCTCGATTATGTTCCATAAAATTTGGATGGGGTTCATATTGGGCGATCTGGGTTGCCAAATCATTTCCACGAATTGTCCAGAATGATCTTTAAATCAATTGTGAACAACTGTAGCCCGATGACACGGTGCATTGTCATCCATAAAAATTCCGTTGCTGTTAGGAAACATGAAGTCCACAAATGGCTGCAAATGGTCTCAAAGTGGCAAAAAATAACCATTTCCAGTCAACGATCGGATCACTTGAACAAGAGGACGCAGTCGATGCCATGTAAGCACTGCCCCACTGCTCACAGAAATATGGATCCATTGCCAGCTTGTACAGTGCGTTGTTGACAACTTGTATCCATGGTTTCGGGAGGTCTGTACCACACTCAGAGCCTACCATCAGCTCTTAACGTCTGACCAGGTAATGGTTTTCCAGTCTTCAGGGAGCCAATCGATACGGTCAAGAGCCCAGGAGAGGCGCGGAGGCGATGTCGTGCATCTCGCCTGTTGATGCCAAATTTTACCTCAGTGTCCTAACAGATACGTTCGTCGCACATATAAAATTGATTTCTGCGCTTATTTCATGCAGTGTTGCTTGTCTGTTAGTACTGACAACATGAAGCACACGCCGCTGCTCTCTCTTTTTAAATGAAGATCGTCGGCCATTGCGTTATCCGTGGTGAAAGGTAATGAACGCTGTGGATCTCGCGATATTGAATCCTAAACAATTTGCGAAATGGAATGTCTCATGCATTTAGCTGCAACTAGCATTCCACATTCAATGTCTTTTGTCTGCAGCTCGTGGTCCCGAGATCGCGTTCTCGCTTCCTGAGCACGGGGTCCCGGGTTCGATTCCCGGCGGGTTCAGCGGTTTTTCACCTGCCTGGAGGTGAGTGGGTGTTTGTGTCGTCCTTATCATTTCATCATACGCTGGCAACCGCGCAGTTGAGCGCCCCACAAACCGAAAGATCATCTCATCAATGTTCTCATCAATGTTTGTTAATTCCCGTTGTACGGCCCCAATCGTGTCAGATACCTTCTCGGATGAATCACCTGGGTGGAAATAACAGCTCGCCAATGCAGTGCCATTTTATATCTTGTGTACGTGATCCTACTGTCATCTGTACGTGAGTGTGTCACTGTCCCATGACTTTTGTCAGCTTTGCATGAATGCTCTATACAATGGTCCTTCGTACTTTTCATAGCCTGGTCAATGTATGACACGCCAAAACTGCATGGGATACAACAAACTGAGATCATTCTTTACAAATCTTCTTAGATGGTGGTCAAAATACCGATACACATCTTGTTTCCACAGGATGTGACCAATCCTGTTGGAAATTCTCACTGTGTGAAGCCTCGCGCTAACTGGGACAGTTGTGGCAGCCAGTAGTAATTTGGTAAGTTCCTGTGGGACCAAACTGCTGAGTTCATCAGTCCCTAGTTTTACACAGTACTTAATCTAACTGAAACTAACGACAACACACACACACATGGCCAGTATTTGCCACTAGTAGTTACCCCTCCATTGTCTCCGTGTGTAGAGCACTTCCACTTCACTGTCTAGTAGGCTGATGGCGGCCAGCAAACTCAAGGATTTTTGAGTTTACTGGACACGGCCAGTAAGATGGTTAAGATGGCCCTGTGGTTTAGTGGCCATCAGTACTGGAAGTGGGTTAAAAGGTACTGGCTACCCATTGAGTGCTAGATGCTGTTGAGGGAGGAGCTACTGTTGCATGCACTGTGGTGAAATATCTTCAGTATCTGAAGAAGTGCAGTGAAAATCAACTGCTAGAGTAAAATGGAGTGTCGATAACATAAGTAAATTTTTAAAAACTTATAATAACTTTGATCTACACACAAAATTTTACATCACCCCAGTTCCCAGAAGTCCTGAAGACAGACGTTGACTGTGGATATTGTATCACAGACACAGTCCCTTTGACTGTACAGAGATTTCACTAAACCCACCGAAGGTGTAAACAACCTAACACGAGCAGTGCCTATTAGACGTAGGGGTCCGGCAGCGGAACAGTTCCAGTCATTCCATCAGGAAGTTGTCTGTAGTTCAACCAAGGGAAGTGTGCAGGCATCTCGGAGTGAACCAAAGCGATGTTTCTCGGACATGGAGAACATACAGAGAGACAGGAACTGTCGATGACATGCCTCACTCAGGCCGCCCAAGTGCTACTACTGCAGTGGATGACCGCTACCTACGGATTATGGCTCGGAGAAACCCTGACAGCAACGCCACCATGTTGAATAATGCTTTTCGTGCAGCCACAGAACGTCGTGGTATGACCCAAACTGTGCACAATAGGCTGTATGATGCGCAGCTCCACTCCTGACGTCCATGGCGAGGTCCATCTTTGCAACCACGACACCATGCAGTGCAGTACAGATGGGCCCAATAACGTGCCGAATGGACCGCTCAGGATTGGCATCACGTTCTCTTCACCGATGAGTGCCGCATATGCGTTGAACCAGGCAATCGTCGGAGACGCCGACGTGTTTGGAGCCAACCTGGCCAGGCTGAACACGTTAGACACACTGTCCAGCGAGTGCACCAAGGTGGAGGTTCCCTACTCTTTTGTTGTGGCATTATGTGGGGCCGACGTCCGCCGCTGGTGGTCATGGAAGAAGCCGTAACAGCTGTACGATATGGGAATGCCATCCTCTGACCAATAGTGCAACCATATTGGCAGCATATTGGCGAGGCATCATGCCCCCATCATGCACATCATGTGAATGATTTCCTTAAGGATAACGACATCGCTCGACTAGACTGGCTAGCATGTTCCCCAGACATGAACGCTATCGGATATGCCTGGTATAGATTGAAAAGGGCTGCTTATGGACGGCGTGACCCACCAACCACTATGAAAGATCTACGCCGAATCGTGTTGAAGAGTGGGACAATCTGGACCAACAGTACCGTGATGAACTTGTGGATAGTTTGCCACGACGAATACAGGTATGTATCAATGCCAGAGGATGTGCTACTGGGTATTAGAGGTACCAGTGTGTACAGCCATCTGGACCACCACCTCTGAAGGTCTCGCTGTATGGTGGTACAAAATGCAATGTGTGGTTTTCATGAAGAATAAAAAGGGCGGAAATGATGTTTATGTTGATCTCTATTCCAATTTTCTGTACAGGCTCTGGAACTCTCGGAACCGAAGCGAGGCAAAACTTTTTTTGATGTGTGTATTATGGAACGTGTGTCACTGTGATTATGCCAGGAAGGCGAAGAGGGAGACACCGAGGATGTTGACATAAACGTCCTGTATCTTTTCCATAGTAACTCGAAAGAGAAGGCCCAAATCGCAGAATGGAAAATACCCTCTAAAACGTTACAGACAACATCTCTGGCCTTAATTTCATGTTCCATACACTGCAAGTTAAATGCCTCATTGTGTAGTTGGTGCATCCAATACCTCAACCCTTTAAAAAAAAAAAAAAAAAAAAAAAAAAAGAGAGAGAGAGAGAGAGAGAGAGAGAGAGAGAGAGAGAATTACGACTCAGTTGCACACAGCACACTCCTCCGATCAGCTTCTGCCCAGTTTCTGTTCTGTTTGGCACAGTGATGGCTTTGTGCAGCAGAATAGTAATTAAGTTAAGAAACAAAATTTTGTTAGAACTTGGGGGGATGATGCTGATTGGAACATGTCGGCCAGCTACACAATGGTGGCATACGCAGTGTCAATACTGGGATTGCTGTAGTACGAACAGACAGGAAACTTATTGCCGCATAGTGTGGGGAGAGACGTCGCCAGAGAACAGGTGTTCTCTGGCGACGTCAACAGGGCCGGCAGACACAGTGTTCTTCTGTAACAAGTCTCGACGTAGTAACTCCACCCGGGGTTGACACAAGAACGCCTTTCAGGCTGCAAACTTTGAATAAATGAACTCTCAGAGCCCCTGAAGCTAAACATTAGGCAGTCAAGATCGCCGACAGACTCAGAAAATGAGAGCACATTCGGTCACACAATCAGTGGGAATTATGTCATCGACTGATATAAATCGCTCGCCTCCCTACTAGTCACTGTCAGAGTTAGGCCACGCCACCTAGTATCGATGGAAGGACAGCTGTGCTAGCTGCACGATGCCCCCACCAGAGTTGGGCAACACGATTCTTTTTCCCGATTCGATTCCTTCGATTCAATCTCACATTGCGAATCGATTCCTACGATTCGTTCACAATTCTTTCACGATTCATTCTACTCCGCGATGGCACGATTCTTACGGAATGCAAAAAGTTCTACATCTTACTCACAGATGGCAGGACATGTCGGAAATTGTCAATGGGGTTAGAATCGAACTGTGTCATGATAAGATTTTCCAGAAATAGTTTTACGAGATGGCGTTATAATAACATGTGAAATAGCGTTTTTATAATATAAAATTGCGTTTTTACAAATGGAACTATGAAGGATATATATACTGTAAAATTGATTTTTTACGAAAGAATGGAACTACGTAGGTGAACTCAAAAGCAAAAACCAGTCTAAATACAAAATTTCATCCAAATCGTTGGAGCCGTTTTCGAGATACGCGAAATATAATACATAATTCAAGTGCTATTGCTCGTGTGTAAAGAAGGTGTAGGTGTTTCGCATTGCATCTGCAACAGATAAGAGGTACGCATTTATTCATCATATTTGGATTTCTTGATTTTAATCGTGTGTATTAGGAGCTGTGTACTCGCTGCATATCGTTTCTGTCATCACTAGTTCGTGTATTACTCGCGCAAACTAAGCTGACGTCGGCGCGGTGGCTGATGGTAGCGATAGTAAATGGGGAATGCCTTTACGCTCGTTCCCATCAGCCACCGCCAAGTGTCAGTTTTCAGGAGTGATATTACGGCCCACGAACAGGAAACGTTAGCGATAGCCCCGGACATTTGCACAAGCCCCGCCCATTTACCCCCCCTCCACACTTACCCCCCCCCACCACACCGTCCAACAGCGCATCAATATGATCTTTGGTAGTCCTCGTCGCTGTCGTGTTTTTGTTCGTAGTTTTTTGTTTTACCGCGGTTGTTCATATTAGCAGTGTTGTGCTGTTAGTACTTCTTAGCAGTTTGTGTAATACTGTCAAAATGAAACATAGATATGCACTCTCAATAAAGTTATCATACACAAGGTCCCTAAACTTGACTGTTGTGGCCAACTGCTGTCAAAATTGATACCTAACAGACATTAAAGTACGATAAGATGTGTTGGAATGACACTGACGAAATTATGTACATATGTTTAACAATAGGCAGCTATAAAGCTCTCAAACACTGCTATAAGCAAGCAGTCATAAGAGTTCACAAGCAAAAATTCACCCATTACACAGCCAAATATTAATGAAGAATGTCACTGTATAAATATCTGACTACTTGTATTACGCATTCCTACATTATCCCACTCTTATATTCTTTAGTCTTAATGAGGTAATCAAAAACAAACCAAGACATCGACTTTGCCTTGTTTATGCACAACATTGACTTTAGACAATCAAGATATGGACAGCATCCTTGGCGATACTACCAGTTAATATTTCCCAACAGAATTTCTTACACTACGCGATGTGACGGATATTTGCGCTCACTGCAGTAAACAAATATCCGATTTTTTGATATAGTGCAGATGAAAGCTCATGAAATAAAAAAGACAGTGTGGATACGATTTTTATTTTTCTTTCTTACTGATGATTTTTCAACTCGCATATTCAATGAACATATTTCTAATTCTTTTCACAATGGTACCGGAAAAACTGTATTTCGTACTAACTACTGATTTTCTCCCTTGTTATGACTGGAATATCTGTGATAGGAACAACTTTGATGTTGGAACATGCGGCAGACCATGGGCGGAGCTTAGGATATGGATCGGTGTGGAGTGGGGTGATTGGGCAGGACTTGTGCACCGTCCGGGGCTGTCGCTAACGTTACGTCCCACGAACTTCGTTTGTTCGTTCCGAGCTTCCTTTGTTCACACGCATCCTCCACTTGACTGCCATCTGGCGGTCGTAAGCATTCGGTATGATTCGGAAGCTGCCTTCGAAGCATAGTGTACAAAGAATCGATGAGTCGTTGGAACTTGGAATCGTCACGACTCGGAAACACGCAATCGTTCTTACAAATCTTTTGAACGACGATTTGTGCGTATCACGATTCGATTCTTTATTTAGAGTCGTTCAAATGAACGACTCATTCACGAATCGCCTCAACTCTATTATCCACAGCCGGCGCCACAACTTTCTACTGCTACGAGTCCGCAAATGTTTGGCTGCGGAGGGAACTTTGCCGGTCACAACAGTGACTGACTAAAGGTGAGGGCCGGTCTGCCTATTTGTGAGCTGTGAGACTCTGGAGCACGGCGGCTGTGCCGCCATTCCTAAGCGGTACCAGTACCGTCTTAGCCACTGCATGCTGCGAGCTCCTCCCAGGCTTTCTTTCATGTCACTGTCGGCTCTTCCGCCTACACTCCATCTCGACAGCTGCAGAGTTCTGGGGTCGATCCTAAGCACAGCATTACTCACTGAATGGGGCTGTGACAGACGCATGGAGGTAAAAATAAGAGCAGTTGTCATGACGTCACAAACTTAAAGCCGACCCAAGTGAAGATACGCCATGTTAGCTACCCCAAAACATTCGTGAGTCGTGGCGGCTCGGGTTTGATCCAAGCCCCTACCACGCCATAGCAGAGAAGCGAGGCAACTGTCCCCCGATTGAAGCAGCTGATCGCTGCCATTTGCACGGATGAATCCTGGTACTGGGGTTGTGATTTGAAGTATATGAGACGCAACAAGAGCAAATTGAAGCACAAATTAAACACATGTTTGTTTTTAAAAAATACTGAGTGTCCGAATGTATTTTAAAAGTATACTTAAATGAATGAAGTTTCCTAATTTCCGAAATACGTCTGCATAGAGACGCTAAATTTAAGAATGTAAGGCTCTTTCCTGAAAAGATGCAGCTATTTGCTTTAGATAATTACATGAAACTTTTAAAGTAGCAGACAGTACGATTTAATTCATATAATTTTCCTGTCAGGTCCTGTTTGCTTTTTGCCAACTACTGTGTACATTTTGCACAGTTACTTTAGTACAGTATTGTCTACACTCAAATACTGGTACGATTAATTGTAATAACCCATATCACTTTAGATAACGTAGGAATTTCATTCACACATTAGTTTTTAACACTGATAGCACCTCTGAAAGTGGTTGAGTTTGCAACATTTCATCAAATATTTGACCATTTACGGAGTACAATCGCCACCTGACAACACAAGTATCTAAACGCAATTATTCGGCCTACCTCTGATTCATACTTAATATATATTTGATTAAAAATCTAAATACCTAACATGTGCCTAGTTCTTCATTCAGTTCAACTTAGTACATTAACCCTGTTAGTATTTTTAGTAATTTATATGCAAATACAATATAAGTACTTGACATGCAACAAAGTACCTTTGTCTGTAATCTAACATTGCAACTTTTTCCCTATGTAGCTTGCAATTTTTGTAGCTCTGAGCACCATGCGACTTAACTTCTGAGATCATCAGTCCCCTAGAACTTAGAACTAATTAAACCTAACTAACCTAAGGACACCACACACATCCATGCCCGAGGCAGGATTCGAACCTGCGACCGTAGCGGTCGCTCGGCTCCAGACTGTAGCGCCTAGAACCGCACGGACACTACAGCCGGCGCAATTTTTGTAGCAGGCTATAAAACAATCTGCTGTCACCTACATTTAGCATTTGCATTAATTGGCTTTGCAAACACTATACTTTTTTCAAATGAGTAGGAAATCCAAATACTGTCGGTATAGCATCGTTCTTCAGTTGACGTCTATTTACATAATTTTCTTCAAAATGAAGAGAGCACAGCAAAAGATTTGCTGTCAGTTGGAAGTTGTCTCTCCGAGTAGCAACAATCCATTTCCGATTTAGAAAATCATTTGTAAGGGGAAATCTAAACAATAACAAACGCCCATGATGTATTATTTCTCCATGAAAATACTATATACAAGTAATAGAATGTAACAAACAACCAGAAATGACTGACCTGTGAAATGTAAGATTGCTTCCGTCTTCGTCTTTGCTTCCATTCTTACTGTTACAATTAAAAGCAACCCACGAACGAACCATGTTTACGCACTGTTTCCCTGCAAATGGCGGCTGCTATCACGTTCAATGTGGGGAGGCGACACTAGCGCCAATGCGCGGTCTAGTTTTTATTTAGTAAGTCTATGGTTTGATCTATCAAACGTACCGTGTATAATATTATTGCTGTATCGCGGAGGAAAGAGAGAAGTGGCGCCCCCTCATGGGGAAAGTCGGCGAGGCACCTGCGACAGTCGAGTGGTTGGATTTTGGGAGGGCGAGCAGAAACATGGGGATAGGCAGTAGTGCACGGAGCGTGAAGCCGTGTCTGCCGACGCCGTGTGTGGTGGCAAGAGGAAAGTTTGCCACGTTACCTTATTGTGTTTGGGCGTTTGCAGCGGACTGGTGGGTAGAGGCGCCGATTCTGTCGGGAACATGCTGCTTCCTTGTTTATGATGGTGTTGTGTACATAGTTCCGCGTAGTCAGCGCGTACACAACTTTCCCATTAGAGTGCGCCCCGCTAAGCACAACAGCGCAGGCACAGCGCTCGTCCGTCTCCGCACTACGAGATGGCGCTGTCTTAGAGACGGACCAAATTCTGCTTCCGCTGATCCGCATATTAATATATAACGCAGCCAATGAGATTGCTGCTAACGTAGAACCTTTTCTCCTCGCGTATCACACTTGGGCAGTGATAACTGAACGCATGAGGTATTACAACGAGTGTACAGACCTCCGATTAGTCAGTCTGCATTAGTCTGCATTAGTCTGCATTAGTCTGCATTTGTCTGTACCAGTCTATAGCCAAGTTTCAGTCTGCGCCTGATAAGATTATCATATTCCTGTACATAGCCATGAAGAGAAATGTATAGACACTTTGTCAAGTATCAGAGATATGTGAGAATAAGATTAACGTACCAAGACCGAAGGAACTTTAGATTGTCAATTGTAAACAGCATCTAGAATCAAGTTACGTAATATCTATGAGTTGTATTATTTTAATAAATGTGTGTGAAAATTAATCAAGTTACATTTAAAGTTGGTCACCGTCAATCTGCTACTCTAAACGTGCAAGTGGCATTCCTATCGTCTGACCTAACGGCAGAAGATAAACACGTCACGAGACATATTGCTGACACTCGCCTACTTCATTAGAGCGACAAGTCAAATAATGTGACGGTGTGTGTACCGAAGGTCTTACAGTACGCACACCACAGATGGATTTATCGTTTCCTTCTAGTGACTACATTCTCGTCTCTATGGCTCTGTGACTGATGTGATGCCATTGCGAGCACAGTTGGTTTGGATATAAGCAGCATTTTGTTCTCAGTGTCCATCATTCTGGCGATTACTGAATGTGCTTGCCGTTGTGGTGTATTTATTGAGCAGTGTGCTTTGGATGCTTGACCTTACTATTAGGAGTCCATTGCGTGAGGCCGCGTTTATCCTGTGAGGACTTGTGTTCTGCATTTAAAAACTTACTTGTTGTCAGTCACTGAATTGCTGAAATGCATTCATACTTCTCTGCTTAAGTGTTATTGTTTTACGCCCCTCTGAATGGGAAAATGATAAAGGGCCTTACTATTACTAACCTTCTTGTATGCCACTGACTTGGTTGTGTTTTTCAGCCACCTAATTTGTGCGTTTATTGTAATGAACCGATGTCTGTTTCTGATTAATGTTTCCCTGTGACACTGAGTGTTAATCTTGTAACGAACACTGTTTTAGATACTTTAATCAGTGTGTTGCAGGACATATCCTATTTGTGCCTCGCAAGTGGAGAGCAGAGGCGGTTTATTGGCCGTGATGATGTGTTGGTAGATCCATTTCACGAGTCCAGGCCAGTCACCAAAAAAATGGTTCAAATGGCTCTGAGCACTATGGGACTTAACTTCTGAGGTCATCAGTCCCATAGAACTTAACTAACCTAAGCATATCACACACATCCATGCCCGAGGCAGGATTCGAACCTGCGACTGTAGCGGTCGCGCGGTTCCAGACTGTAGCGCCTTTTTTTTTTTTTTTTTTTTTTTTTTTGCATTTTGTTCGTTATTGATCGTTGTGTTTGGTCGTTGCGGACGTCGCAAGACATCCCGTTCAAATTCGGTGGTTGATCCTTCCACTCAGTTTTTTATTACAGAGGCCAACTGGCTCTCTGACCGAACACGCTGAGCTGCCGTGCCGGCGCGCCTAGAACCGCTCGGCCACCCCGGCCGGCGGCCAGTCACCCGGAGATTTAGAAGTTGTATGTTGTGTTAAGTTAATAATCCTTATTTTTAGTGCGCTCATTCAGGTTTATGTGGTTTTGCGCAGATTGCGCGGTATGTTTAGATGACTCTGATTTCACTGTGTTAAGTGGTGTCCTCTGAGGTGCTGGAAGTAGTGGATAGACAGCTGTTTTGGACACGTCAAATAATTTATGTCCTTATTACGTTGGTGATTTGCTTGCTATTTGTGTCACAGATGGTGCTAATTTCATTAATTTCGCCACCAGTCTTCACAGAGGCTGCAGGAGGAACCGACCCACTGTGGCAAGCAGTTACGTAGTCGCGCCCGCCCACCGTAGCGGGCGTTGTTTACAAGCCCGACGCCTTCCTGTACTTGGTGGGGGGAGTGTTGACTGGTTTCTTACGGCTTGCAGTCTTGGAAACAGTGCCTCTGGTGTACAGGTGGAAGACTTATGTTTTGCTTCCAGTACCTCGGAATGGCTCTATGTGGGTCATGAGAACGACTTACGTTGTTGGTGGCTCAGGCCGAAAGTAGTTCATTTGCTAAACAGAAGGTGTATATGCATTTCTTTCCCATAATTCTGTTAACATGTTTAGGAGGTTGTGTTTTTTTTTTCAAGTCAATTGAATTGTTGTTCAGAGGTTACTATGTATGGCCATTATGAAGACATTTAATAGCAAGGAACTGTCTTGAACGCTGGTTTCAAGTTGTGTTGATTATGTGGGGAGATTGCTTTGAGCAGACATTTAATTAATTAGTAAACAACTGAATGCTATTTGTGAGTTGAAGTTTCTTGTGTTCCTCAACATATTAACGATTGTTGTTAGTGGTTCACTCATGCAGTTAGGCGATTTACAAGGCCTGTTGTGTTGTTTCCTTTTAAAAGTATTATCAATGTTATTAATAAAGAAATGTGTTGTAAAAAAAATAAACAGTAAATGAAGTGCCTCAGATCCCTTTGGTCCACACCTTCCGTCATTCACCCTTGGCTGGTATTAACAAACCGTGATAGCCCATTACAATCCGCTTCTGATGGTTTCATTCCGTGTAGTCGTGAAGTCTTTTGATAAAAAATGCTGGCTTGCGTCGCTTACGGGTGTACTAATCGTTCTGATTGTAGTCTAAAGTTTAAACTATTCACATTTCATTCGTAAGTGGACTTATTTAGGCGCTATTTCCTTATATATACTTGAAATTCTGATGCACTGTAAAGTTTTACAGTATGGTTTTATTTCTGTGATTTGACTTTAGATTTCCTATCATCCAAGGCGTAGAGCTTTCTGGACGTGATCAATACACTTGGTTTCCGTTGTTCGGTTATTTTCAATTAACTGAAAAGTCCTGGCAAGAAATTTCCTGGAAATGGGGACATGTTTTAAAATGCAATAATTTAATATAAAAGTAATGTAGCTACACGTAGTTAATTAAATCTTCAGAGCGATGTGTGGAACACCTGTTACAGTGGTTAAATTATAAGTACTTAAAGGGTTACATATTTGTTAAAGCAAAGTTCCCTATCTAAGTCCAGGCTATTTAGATCATTAGATTAAGCACTGTGTTGTCGTGTTACCCTGTAGATTGCTGTTATTTGCCACACTGAATGTCACTTGGTAGGTTCAATTTAAAAACAAAGCAGATGTGTAAAGTACACATTTTCGTGTCGTATTACTGTATCGAATACGCATTTAAGACTAGAAAAATGTTTGAAGTTGCTGTGCTGTCACCGCCAGACACCACACTTGCTAGGCGGTAGCCTTTAAATCAGCCGCGGTCCGTTAGTATACGTCGGACCCGCGTGTCGCCACTATCAGTGATTGCAGACCGAGCGCCGCCACACGGCAGGTCTAGAGAGACTCCCTAGCACTCGCCCCAGTTGTACAACCGACTTTGCTAGCGATGTTTCACTGACAAAATACGCTCTCATTTGCCGAGACGATAGTTTAGCATAGCCTTCAGCTACGTCATTTGCTACGACCTAGCAAGGCGCCATTATCAGTTACCATTGATATTGTGAATCATGTACCGGCAAGACCAACGTTCTTCATTAACGGATTGAAGTTAAGTATACCACCAGCTACGTCCGTTTTTCTGAATTCTAATTTCCTTGTCCTGTTCCAGACCTCACGCCAGCCTGCGTGAGCTAAAACGCGTGCCTTTCGGCCTCCTCTAGTAACACGGTGTTGGCTCTCCTGCCAACCAAAACAGTTGCGTTCCTTATCTGTGTTGTTCACTAAAACAGTGTAACATTTACTATATATAACAAATATCGCGTGCACACGACAGAAATAATGAACAAGCAGCAATTGTAAACACTCGTCTGCTAATGTTTTGGGGGATCCAAGATGGCGGCAGGCCCCTCCCACTGGCTTCAAAACAACGTACAGCGCAAGACTGTACCGCCATCTCCCCTTATTCTACCTCCATGGACAGACGTCCACATCCGTGGTGGGCTGTGGGGGCGCAGGGCTGCCACATTCTGCAGCTCGACCCATTCCGCATCGCCGGGGTGTCGTCAGGGACGTATACTGATATGTCTCTGTAAGCAGAAGAAACTAATGATCGAAATCCGAAAACAATTTTTGGACCAATTAACCAAAACAAATTCTCCAAGCATAACACCAACACAAAACAGTGATCCGTTTTCGAATCACAACTACATACAAGAATAATAGAGAAAACAACTGAAATAATTTCCTAGTAGTCTCCGCCAGAGACTTCACCGATATCCCGAGCCTAATCCAGAGACCAGCGAGAAGATCCGAGCCTTGCTACCGGGGCGGCAGCTATCCGAGTCTGCTGGCAGTCGACGAACTGCCGATGTGCGGCCGAGCGCCGGCCTTCATAGCGCTTCGGCGGCTGAGTACCTCGCAACTATTTTCCATCACGTGGTTTGACGTGTGAAAATAGTTCCGGGGTCTGCAGCGACCTCTTCCTTATGTTTATGTGGGCCGGTAGTGGCCACTGCTGGCCGCCGGTGTCTTTGCTGTGTTGTTGTTGTTATTGTTGTGGCCATTCATCAATATTGCCTGTCGGTTGTGTAGTGCTTCGGTGTGCCTGCAGAGCGGGCAACCCGCGGCTGCAGGCTGTCAATTTGGTTGCCGATACTCTAGGCGCCGTGATGTCTGGTGGAGAAGGCCACTGCAGATCTTAAATAGTTTGGAAAATAGAACCATGGGTGCGTCATACTAGCACAGTATACTGTACATTACACGCTATAGTGAATTTTTATCGATACATGCTTGTTTTATTCATACTAAAGTGAGTCATGCTACGAGGGTGGTTTGAAAAGTTCTCGGAATCACCACGAGGGTCAGCGCTAGCGCAACGAGTTGTTCATGTTATATTCATTGGACTGTTGCCTGTAAACACGTGCCACGCCAGTACTCTTGCAAGAGAGCTGTGGCAGTGACATAGCTCTGTTGTTGTTCCCGTGTAGTAATTTGCGAAGAAGCAAAATATCGAGATTCGAGTAGTGATTGAGTACTTTATAAAGAAAAGTACGAAAGCAAAGTATTTCCAGTATATATTGGGGGACTCTGCTCCTTTATATTCAACTGTCGCCAAGTGGACAAATGCATTTAAATTTGGTCGGGAGAGCTCAGATGATGATCCACACAGATTCGGCCAAGATGTGTCACTACTCCAGAAATCATTGCAAAAGTGCAGAAAATGGTCACGGACGATTGAAAGTGTGTCAAATTACTCACGCTTGCCATATGTCATCTGAAAGGGTATGTCACATTTTAACTGAAGAATTAGAAGTGAAAAAATCATTTGCAAGATGGGTGCCGTGGCTCTTGGCGCTGGATTAAAAACGTATGAGAATAGACGTATCAGAACAACGTTTGGCCCGTTTTAGGAGAAACGAACAAGATTTCTTTGTGCTGGTTTGTGACCAAAGATGAAAGTAAGGTGCACTACCATACCCCAGGGACAAAACAACAGTAAAAGCAGTAGGAACAAGCTCATTCTCTGCCTCCAAAGACAGAAAAGACAATTTCTTTGGCGGTTAAGCTCATGGCATCAGTGTTCTGGGATGTGAAGTGGATTCTGTTTGTAGGTTATCTAGCCGCTGGGCAAACAATTATTGGAGAATACTATGCTCACCTCCTGGACAAATTGCAACAAAAGATACTCTAAAAAAGGTCAGGTTTAGCAAGGAAGAAAGTCATCTTCCATCAAAACAATGCACGCCCGCACAGATATGCCGTCGACATGGCAAAATTACACGAACTAAGGTATGAATTATTGCCACAGCCGCCTTATTCACCTGATATGGCTCCGTCTGACTTCCATCTCTTCCCAAAACTGAAAATTTTTCTTGTGGACGAAGATTCACTTCAAACAAAGAATTGATAACCGTGACAACTATTTTGCAGGCCTGGAGGAAACTCATTTTCGAGATAGGATCAAGATACTGGAAGATCATTGGATCAAGTGCATTAATCTACAAGGAGACTACATTGAAAAATAAAAAAGTTTCAGTGATGTAAGCACTTTTTTCTATTGTGTTCATCTGTGGTCACAACCGGTGCAAAAAATCTTGTTCGTCTCTCCTAAAACGTGCCAAACATTGTTCCGATGTGTCCATTCTCGTGTGGTTTTGATCCAGTGTCAAGAGTCGCGGCACTCATATTGCAGATAATTTTTTCATATACCCTTTCAGATGACATCTGGCAAGCGTGAGCAATTTGACGCACTTTCAATCGGGGATCCTCCGTGACCGTTTCGTGCACTTTTGCAATGATTTCTGAAGTAGTGACACATCTTGTCCAAACAATGCGCGGATCATCATCTAAGCTCTCCCGACCAAATTTAAATTCTTTTGTTCACTTGGCAACAGTCGAATATGAACGAGCGGAGTCCTCCAATGTATTCTAGAAATCAGCACGAATGTGCTACACGTTCATATATTTCTTTACGAATTACTTAATCACTGTCCGAATCTCGATTTTTTCTGTCTTCGCAAATCACTACACAGGAACAACAGAGCCATGCGACCGCCACAACTCTCTTCCAAGAGCACTGACGTGGCTCTTGTTTACAGGCAACAGTCCAGTGAATATCACGTGAACTGTTGCTGGCGCTAGTGCTGACCGCTCGTGGTGATTCCGAGAACTTTTCAAACCACCCTTGTACACCTGCAGACGATATCATGGACGTCCACGCAGCATAGACGCCTACCAGGATCGCCACATTACTAGGGCAGCAGTGACAGGTTGTACAGCTACCACAGCACAAAGAAGAGCCCAGATGTGTCAAACTGCTGTAAACCGGTTATTACCAGTGAGACTAAGGGCACACATGCCTCCAGCACCGCTTTCATCCGGCCGAGCGGTTCTAGGCGCTACGGTCTGGAACCGTGCGACCGCTACAGCCGCAGGTTCGAATCCTGCCTCGGGTATGGATGTGTGTGATGTCCTTAGGTTAGTTAGGTTTAAGTAGTTCTAAGTTATAGGGGACTGATGACCTCAGAAGTTAAGTCCCATAGTGCTCAGAGCCAGTTGAACCGTTTTTGAACCCCTCTTTCATCCACGCCACAGCATCGACTTTCGTCGCGTCACAGCATCGATATCCACCGCTCAACTGGTGCCGTCAGAGAATCACTTGGAAGATGAAATGGCGCGCCGTGGTGTTCAGCGACAAAAGCAGATTCTGGCCGGACCCGAGTGATGTTTTCGCGTATGACGTAGACCTGGTGAGTCCTGTCTGATAGAGTGCATTCGTCCACGTCACAGTGGCCTAACACCAGGCCTTATGGTCTGGGGTGCGATAAGCTACAACTCTTGTTCACTTATGATGTTTCTGGAGGGGACGCTGACCAGCGCACGGTACGTGCAGAATGTTGTCAGACTCATTCTTCTGGTGTTCTCGCATCAGGAAGGTGTTGTGTTGTTCCAGCAGGATAACGCTCGCCCACACACTGCCCATGAAACTCAATGAGCTCTGCAGGACGTGCGCCAACGTCCCTGACCAGCACGATCTCTGGACTTGTCTCCAATCGAGCACATGTTGGATATGATGGAATGAGGAGACACTCTTGCGACCTGTCAATCAATAAATCTTAAAGAACTATGTCAACAGATCGAGCAAGCATAGACTAATGTATCTCAGTACAATATTGGCCATCTGTACGATCCACTGGATGCCAGTCAGCACCTGCATCATTGCCTGTGGAGGCTACACCACGTGCTAATATGCGTGTTTCAGCATGAGATGATACCTGGTACCTCACGACCGCTTGTGCTATTGATCTGAAAATGTCATCATTTCATGTACTCCATGCACACTGTTGCAACAATAAATCTTGAGTGAATTGGAAACGTCTGAAATGGTGTACAAATTTACTACAGACAAACAACAAGACGCAAATCATTTTTTTCACATTAACAAATCACTAACAGAGGTGGATCTTTGGTGTGACGTCATAAGGGAGTGACTGCGTGTGAGATCGCTCTCCAAGTTTTTATATATTTTTAGGTTTCAGATACATATTTTAACGGTTTTTGTGATAATATTTACCATGTAAGTGACTTATTAGTGGTTTCTTCATTCACATCTGCCTTTCTTGTGTTGTGACCTGATATTTGCGAGTGTTTCGTGTCGAGCAACGTAACCTCTTACCTGTGTTTACATTCCGCACTGACCACTTGCAGCTGTAGCGGCGCATCGAAAGCTAAGTACTAATTAATTGTTTGTGTATAGTGTTTCATTTAGGAACTTTAGCAGTCTTCAACCGGAGTTTTTTGTGTTTTCTGGTGAAATAATTCCAGAAGAACCTTTTGGGAACTGTTTTCAGCTTCGTTACTGTGTCATTAGACGTTTGATTCTCTTTCTGTATTAGTCTTTTGTTATATTCACATTTGTTGTTTATTAATACTGTTAATAATAGTAGTTACTTCCCTTGTAGAGTAAGTTTGTGATTATTGTAGTCAGGTTTTTAACATCTTCTTATTGTGGTAGCGGAACTTAGAAAAAGTAAAATTTTACCATGAGTGAGAAATGTGGGCTTTGCCGTAGGTTCGTGAGTAGTGGATTGCGGTGTGAGACTTGTTCGAAGTATTTTCACTGGGGGGGGGGGGGGGATGCAGTGAGGAAGCCAGTGGGCATTCTGGTGAGATCCTCTCCTGGAACTGCAGGTTATGTAGCAAGAGTAAGTTGATAGAGGAGCAGGAGCGTAAGATCTGTGGCCTTCAGGTGCAGTTGAAAAACGCACAGGAGGAGCTAGATAGGATGAGGAGGGAGAAGGAGGTTGGGGAATGGGAGCTGGCTGTTGGCAAGAGAGCTGCTAGGAGAAGAAGATTTTCAGATAGTTTTACTATTGGTGTTTACAATAGATATGACCAACTGTCAGAGTCTAGTGGAGAGGAATCTCTAGTAGCTGTAGATGTAGGAAGTATGCAGCAGACCTCAGTAGTTACGGTGGCTAGAACAGTTGCAAAGTCGAAGAGGAAGAAGAAGGTTCTGCTGTTAGGTAGTTCTCATGGCAGGGGTGTAGGCCAGCAGTTGCAGGAAGTGCTGGGGAGTGAGTACCAGGTCACCAGCATTGTGAAGCCTAATGCAGTATTGGCTCAGGTGACTGTTAACATAGGGGGGGGGGGGGGGGTTATGTCGGGATTTTACTAAAGAGGATCAGGTAGTGATTGTGGGTGGGGCTGGTAATAGTATTGACAGGGATGGGGAGTCTGACATAGATGGTGACCTGGAAAAGATAGCCACTCAGACTGGCAACACGAATGTGCATTTCGTGGAACTGTTTCAGCGTCACGATCGGCCTCATCTTAATACAGCCGTCAGGCATAACAACATGAGACTTGGGGGTGCGCTGATGACAGAAGGCACGAGTCACATTTCAGTGGTGTCGGTGGAGTCTATCAGCAGGATGGGTTTCACTAGACATGGCCTGCACCTCAACAGGTATGGGAAGGGGAGGTTGGCAAAGCTTATAGGTGACAGCATAGGTGGGGTTGGTGGGATCACTCATGCGAAAATTCCTGCAGTAGTGGGTGTTAGAGCTGCACCTTTTTTAGATTGAAGTCAGCTGATAGGTATTCCTGCTTAAGGGAAGTCTCTCTAACAAAGGAACCACTTTTGACAAAGCTTAGGTATCCGAGTAATGAGGGAATAAGTATATTTCACCAAAATATACAAGATATTAGAGATAAAGTTAGTGAACTGCTTATAGATGTTGACTCTGAAGTTATTGGTATATCTGAACACTTCTTAAATTCAGAGGCTTCCTTTACCAGGATACAGGTTGGCTGGCAGATTTTCTAGGAGCTCTTTGCGGTGTGGGGGAGTAGCCATGTATGTGAAAAACGGCATCCCATTTGAGTCGATTGATGTTTCAAAGTACTGCACTGAAAAGGTGTTTGAATGTTGTGCAGGTGTGGTTAAATTTAACGGAGCTAAACTTCTAACTGTTGTTATTTATAGATCTCCAGACTCCGATTTCACAACATTTTTGCTGAAACTAGAGGAGGTTCTTGGTTCACTTTATAGGAAATACAAAAAGTTAGTTATATGTGGTGACTTCAATATTCATTGTATAAGTGATTGTGCAAGGAAGAGGATGCTGGTAGACCTCCTTAATTAATATAATATTATGCAAACCGTATTCTTTCCAATGAGAGTGTAAGGGAACAGTTGAACAACCATATACAACATTTTTGTTCAGTCCTCATTACTAGAAGGGCATTCTGTTAGCAAAAAGTTCAATGGCCCTTCAGATCATGATGCACAAATTTTAACTCTAAAAGATTTTTGTGCTGCATCACGTGTTAAATATAGTCATCAGCTGTTTAGGAAAGCTGATCCAGTTGCTGTAGAGACCTTTGTAAACCTCATCAAGGAACAAGAGTGGCAAGATGTTTATAGCGCTGATACAGTAGACGATAAATATAATGCTTTTCTCAAGACTTTTCTCATGCTCTTTGAAAGTTGCTTTCCGTTAGAACGTTTAAAACAGGGTACTAGCACAAACAGGCAGCCTGGGTGGCTGAGTAGAGGGATAAGAATATCTTGTAGAACAAAGTGGCAATTATATCAAAACGTTAGAAACAGTCAAAATCTAAATGCAGCAGCCCATTACAAACAATATTGTAAGGTGCTTAAAAATGTTATTAGGAAGGCAAAAAGTATGTGGTATGCAGATAGAATAGCTAAGTCTCAGGATAAAATTAAAACCATATGGTCAGTCGTAAAGGGAGTGGCTGGTCTGCAGAGACAGGTCGAGGATATAGAATCAGTGCGTAGTGGGAATGTCCGTGTTACTGATAAGTCGCATATATGTACAGTATTTAATAATCACTTTCTGAATATAGCAGGTGAACTAAATAGAAACCTAGTCCCAACAGGGAATCATATAGCGCTCTTAGGAAAAAGTGTTCCGAGACTGTTACCTGAAATTCTCCTCCATGATACTGACAAGAGGGAGATTGAGTTAATAATTAAATCACTAAAGACCAAGAACTCTCATGGATATGACGGGGTATCTAGCAGAATACTGAAGTATTGTTCTATGTATGTTAGCCCAGTACTTAGCCATATCTGTAACTTTCCCTTTAGGAGTGGTCGGTTTCCTGACCGATTAAAGTATTCGGTAGTGGAGCCACTTAATAAAAAGGGAGACAGGGATAATGTTGACAATTTTAGACCTATTTCTATGCCATCGGTGTTTGCTAAAGTTATCTAGAAGGTTGTATATACAAGGTTACTGGAGCATTTAAATTCACATAATTTGCTGTCAAATGTTCAGTTTGATTTTAGAAATGGCTTAACAACTGAAAATGCTATATTCTCTTTTCTCTGTGAGGTTTTGGACGGATTAAATAAAAGGTTGCGAACGCTAGGTGTTTTCTTTGATTTAACGAAGGCTTTTGACTGTGCTGACCACAAAATATTACTGCAGAAGTTGGGCCATTATGAAGTAAGGGGAGTAGCTTACAATTAGTTCGCCTCTTACTTTAAAAACAGAAAGCAGAAGGTAATTCTCCGCAGTATTGAGAGTGGTAGTGATGTTCAGACCCAATGGGGCACTGTTAAGTGGGGCGTTCCCCAAGGGTCGGTGCTGGGGCCACTGCTTTTTGTTATTTATATAAATGATATGCCTTCTAGTATTACAGGTGATTCAAAAATATTTCTGTTTGCTGATGACACCAGCTTGATAGTGAAGGATCTTGTGTGTAATATTGAAACATTATCAAATAATGTAGTTCATGAAATAAGTTCGTGGCTTGTGGAAAATAATTTGATGCTAAATCACAGTAAGACTCAGTTTTTACAGTTTCTAACTCACAATTCAACAAGAACCGATATTTCGATCAGACAGAATGGGCATATTACAAGCGAGACTGAACAGTTCAAGTTCCTAGGCGTTCGGATAGATAGTAAGCTGTTGTGGAAAGCCCATGTCCAGGATCTTGTTCAGAAACTAAATGCTGCTTTATTTACCATTAGAACAGTATCTGAAATAAGTGACGCTTCAACACGAAAAGTAGTCTACTTCGCATATTTTCATACGCTT
Organism: Schistocerca nitens; assembly: GCF_023898315.1. Taxonomy (NCBI): domain Eukaryota; kingdom Metazoa; phylum Arthropoda; class Insecta; order Orthoptera; family Acrididae; genus Schistocerca; species Schistocerca nitens. The sequence continues at coordinate 56,626,467 of NC_064624.1, forward strand.
ATGTCGTATGGTATTATTTTTTGGGGTAATTCTTCTGATTCAAAAAGGGTATTTTTGGCTCAAAAACGGGCTATTCGAGCTATATGTGGTGTAAGTTCGAGAACCTCTTGTCGACCCCTATTCAATAGTCTGGGAATTCTGATATTGCCCTCACAGTACATATTTTCTTTAATGTCGTTTGTTGTTAGCAATATTAGCCTATTCCCAAGAGTTAGCAGCTTTCACTCAGTTAATACTAGGCAGAAATCCAATCTGCATGTGGAATGCACTTCCTTGACTCTTGCGTAGAAAGGAGTGCAGTATTCTGCTGCATCCAGTTTCAATAAGCTACCACATGAACTCAAAAATCTTAGCAGTAGCCCAAACTCTTGTAAGTCTAAACTGAAGAGTTTCCTCATGGCTCACCTATTCTGTCGAGGAGCTCCTGGAAGAGCTAAAAAATTCAGCAAATTCCAGTATTACATTGTTGATTTTCTTTATTTAAACTTACGACTTGTCACCTGAATTTTTTTTTAGATTTCATTTTATCTGTTTCTAATATCGTGTTATAAATTCACGTATTGACTCGTTCCATGACCATGGAGACTTCTCCTTAATTTGGTCCCACGGAACAATAAATAAATAAATAAATAAATAGATAATTGAGAAAAAAAGTTGAGCTGAGCGCGATTTTAAGCGCACGTCATTGTAGTTAGTCACTATACCAATAGCAACCAACACTCACACTGAGGTACAACAGTAATTACTTACGAGAAACAGCGTGTTGTGTATTAAATGAAAAATTTCAATATTTCAAATGGCTCTGAGCACTATGGGACTTAACATCTGAGGTCATCAGTCCCATAGACTCAGAACTACTTAAACCTAGCCAACCTAAGGACATCACACACATCCATGCCCGAGGCAGGATTCGAACCTGCGACCGTAGCAGCAGTGCGGTTCCGGACTGAAGCGCCTAGAACAGCTCGGTCATAGCGGCCGGCTTTCATTGTTTGTAGACCGCTACTAAAATCATCTCATGTCAATGGTTTCATAGCGAAAATGTAGCTTTTCTATTCGTTCGCGTGCTAGCAACATACAAAATGTACATTGCAACACTGAATAGCCTTGGAAGAAGAGCAGGTACAACGAAATGTTATTAGTTAGACATTACTAGTGATACGTTAGCCACAAAACACGTACTTCATACTAAATGTTATTGTTTAGATGTTACGGGTACTATTTACTGACCTTCAAAATTACGTAATCCGTGTTAGTTACTTTCAATAAATCCCTTATCAATCAAAATTTAGTGTGCAAAAATTGATGTGAAAGTCTAATGCGATCATCAGAGCTGCAGATTGGGCTTACAACAGGATTCTTTTCTCGATATTAAACTGTGCAGAATGAACGACATGCAGAAGTGCACCAAGACCTATGGTATTTCTACCAGCATTTTCCCTGCTCTAATGACACAGGAACGGTTCCGTTGCATTTCACATGGGTTCCGCTTTGACGAAAAGTCTGATTGAAGAGCGAACGACAAGTTAGAACCTGTAAGGCTTCCGTGGGAAAAGTGGGTGGGAACCATATAATTCGCGAAAGATCCTGGCAGATTAAAACTGTGTGCCGGATCGGGACTCGAACCCATGACATTTGTATTCCACAACCAAGTGCTTTAACAGAAATCTCTTGCCCGCTAAGCACAAATGTCCTGGGTTTGAGTCCCAGCCACACAGTTTTAATCTGCGAGGATGTTTCACATCAGTGGAAATTTCAGTCTGGATATATAATTTTTGAATAAATTAACCAACGATGAGTAATTAAATTTAAAATTTAATAATTTATGAACTTTGACCCCTAAATACCAATCGGGTCATTATGACACTAAAGAACAGTATATATATATATGGGTAAATCCGACTGGGTGGGTAAACCCGACCGCCCTCTGTTTGTGAAAAACGGCAAAGCGGAGCCATTTTGCATTAGTGTTACCATATAGAGCATTCGAAATAACGAAAATGTCACATTGACAGCTTTGCCGCATTTGACATTTAGACACTTAAACACTCAAAAGACAACAGGTGTGTTTTCGATTGCTTCAATTTAATTTTCGTGCAAATTGCATCACTCGATTTACCTTATTAAATAAGACGATCGCAAAACAAACGGTAATAGTTCTGTAGTGCATTTAGTGACCTATTCAGTGTATGTATCGTTTTTGTTGGAAATTTGGTGTAAATTGTTTCTATGTGAGTTAAATGAAAAATGGCATGGTGGGGTAAATCCGACCGCATATTTTTATCGTTTATGTGCATGGCATTATTTATTTATGGAAAGAAAGTGAATTCTTGCTTATTTTTAGAAAAATGGTACGAAATTGCAAAAGAAAAACGACAAAACGCAATCAAAACGATATTCGCCGATCAGTTGCTGCAATTCAAATGGGAATGTCTTTACGAGCTGTCGCTCGCGATTTTAACATTCGGAGATCGACATTGCTGTTGCGCTGCCGTGCTATGAAATCATCTTTTTTCAATTAAAATTTACATTCATTTAACTTCCAGTACATTTAGTACTCTAAACATTATTATTTTTTGAACACATTTTGTTCATTTATGTAAAAAACAGAATTGCTTATAATTATTTCCCAAAAAAACCGTTCATTTAGAACTATTTCTGAGCAAAATCAGCCAAACAAATAGGGGTCGGATTTACCTCACCATTTTTGCACATGGCAAAAATGGGCGTTTCTTAAAATACGGATATCTCAGAAATTATTGATGGTAAAGGCAAAATATTTTGCAAACAATTGCTCCTTTTTATTACCTATAATTTAACTTATGTAACGTCGAGATCCGACCTCGGATAAGCGTTTTATAGCAACAAGAAATTACGAGGTCGCATTTACCCCACCTTACCCTATATATACGTTTTTTAAAGAATTGACCGGGGATAAATTTAGCGTTGGCAGCTTTTTCTCAAATTCAGTGACGCAAATATCCGTATCTCTCACCTTTACAGCAGTGAGGGAAGCACATTGTGGTAGCACTTATGTATCTTCTTTAGTAAAAGAGCATTTCAAAATGGAGTTCGACATTTCTGCTTTAAGTTTGCTTGTAACTGTCCCAAAGAAGCGATATTATCACGCAGGCAATCAGTGTTGTCGTGTGCACTGCGGCACGTGACATTGCAATCTCGCTTAGCGGTTATCAGAAGTGGGCTAGATACGGTCTGCGTGTGACCTACAGCTATACCGTCACATGATAAATGGTCACACACTCGGGTGATAAATCGCCACCGATAAGGACATCAAACAAGGATTTCAGGTTTCCCTGATGAATGGCGATCCACACACACACAAGCATTTCAAACCTCCAGACACGTAACAGCTGTTTGTCACGTCATCGTACAAAACCGGAAACTCACCTTTCAGGGGAATTTGTGCTATCATAAAGATGAGAAAACATCTGTCTTTTGCAACTGGAAGTTGTAATGAATCATCCTCTTCTAACTTTTTTTTTACAGAGATAACCGATTCGATGTATAATCTCGAATCTCGCATAGATGAAAATTATCTCAGCCGTTTCATTACAAGATTTCATGATTTTGTATTCGATGTATTATATTTCAGGCTAAACTGTATAAAAAGAAATTAATGTGTTACAATCGATATGTACTAACAGTTAAAATTACTCTTGTCTTAAAACTATTTAAAATAACAACATTCGTGACATACTTACAATTCCCATTATTAACTGCATAATCTAACACTAATTATTAAATTTGTTTCTGGATTAATTTATGAAATAATGATATATTTTAGCAATGATTCATCTTTTGTTTTGTAAACTCTTTTGCTTAGTCCACAACTAAAGCAACAAACGGAAATTTTGTTAGGTTACCTTTATTTTACCACAAAAGAATGTAAACAGGTGATAGCAAAGTAGAAAGTTCACGACTGGCCATTCAAATTGCTACACCACGAAGATGACGTGCTACAGACGCGAAATTTAACCGACAGGAAGAAGATGCTGTGACATGCAAATGATTAGCTTTTCAGATCATTCACACAAGGTTGGCGCCGGTGGGGACATCTACAACGTGCTGACATGAGGAAAGTTTCCAACCGATTTCTCATACACAAACAGCAGTTGACCGACGTTGCCTGGTGAAACATAGTTGTGATGCCTCGTGTAAGGAGGAGAAATGCGTACCACCACGTTTCCGACTTTGATAAAGGTCGGATTGTAGCCTATCGCGATTGCGGTTTATCGCGACATTGCTGCTCGCGTTGGTCGAGATCCAATGACTGTTAGCAGAATATGGAATCGGTGGGTTCAGGAGGGTAATACGGAACGCCGTGCTGGATCCCAACGGCCTCGTATCACTAGCAGTCGAGATGACAGGCATCTTTTCCGCACGGCTGTAACGGATCGTGCAGCCACGTCTCGATCCCTGAGTCAACTGATGGGGACATTCGCAAGACTACAACCATCTGCACGAACAGTTCGACGACGTTTGCAGCAGCATGGACTATCAGCTCGGAGACCGTGGCTGGGGTTACCCTCGACGCTGCATCACAGACAGGAGCGACTGCGATGGTGCACTCGACGACGAACCTGGGTGCACGAATGGCAAAACGTCATTTTTTTTCGGATCAATCCAGGTTCTGTTTACAGTATCGTGATGGTCGCATCCGTGTTTGGGGACATCGCGGTGAACGCACATTGGAAGCGTGTATTCGTCATCGCCATAATGGCGTATCACCCGGTGTAATGGTATGGGGTGCCATTAGTTACACGTCTCGGTCACCTCTTGTTCGCATCCACGGCACTTTGAACACTGGACGCTACATTTCAGATGTGTTACGACCCCTGGCTCTACCCATCATTCGATCCCTACGAAACCCTACATATCAGCAGGATAATGCTCGACCGCATGTTGCAGGTCCTGTACGGGCCTTTCTGGATACAGAAAATGTTCGACTGCTGCCCTGGCCAGCAGATTCTCCAGATCTCTCACCAATTGAGAACGTCTGGTCAATGGTGGCCGAGCAACTGGCTCGTCACAATACGCCAGTCACTACTGTTGATGAACTGTGGTATCGTGTTGAAGCTGCATGGGCAGCTGTACCTGTACACGCCATCCAAGCTCTGTTTGACTCAATGCCCAGGCGTATCAAGGCCGTTATTACGGCCAGAGGTGGTTGTTCTGGGTACTGTTTTCTCAGCATCTATGCACCCAAATAGCGTGAAAATGTAATCACATGTCAGTTCTAGTATAATATACTTGTCCAATGAATACCCGTTTATCATCTGCATTTCTTCTCGGTGTAGCAATGTTAATGGCCAGTAGTGTATATAAAGAATACACAGCGTAAACAACCACAAGATGCGTAGCAGCAGTCTCAAATGTTCTTCGTTTTGTTTCCAACTTAACAGATCTGCACACACATTCCTACAACTGGTTAACGTGCTCACTATGGGGTGCGACCCCTTCTGGCAGCAATACAGGCCTGACAACGACGGAGCATGCTGCGAATAACGTCACCAATGTCATGTTGAGGCAATAACGCCCGGTCTTCCTGTGGAGCTGCTCGCGAGCCTTGGAGAGTGGTCGATGGATGCTGACGTGATACAGCCTGTCTGCTTAGTGCATGCCAGACATCCTCTGTGGGATACAAATCGGGAGAGCGAGCAGGCCATGCCATGTGTGGAATATCTTCTGTTTCCAAAGAAACAACTGTCCATGCTCCATCAGGTCGAGCATTATAGTCCGAGGTCTGGGTCTACAGCACCTCGCAACAACCATGCTTTTGATCCAAATTAGTATTAGCACCCACGTCATGTAATACAGGAATTTCGTCAAGTAATGTAACATGATACATGATGTCGTGTCGTGGGCTACAACGTGACACATTTCATCATCTCATTCAACGTGGCGTTTGTCACCCCATTCAATACGACACAGTGTGTGATTAACGTTTAGGATGCACGCATCTGCACTCTGGGACGCTTTCTATTACAGATGCACACCCACTGTCGGGTACTCCCTATTGTAGACGCATCCTACTCTCTAGAGGCACACAGATCTGTGTCTATTTGTTTATACACCTCTCACCGTACAAGTAACATTTTATCCTCCCACAAAAACATTTTTAGCTATTACATGTACGCTCTTCAACCATCCGATATTATATAATGTTCACTATGGCTGGCGAATCATCTGGATTTTGGGCACAAGATCAGGGACTTTAGCCCATAAAATTGCAAGTTGCAGGTGTGCCAACACCTTGCAGCTGAGAGAGCTCTACAGTATAGTTTTTTTTTTTTAAATTGTCTTTCAAGCCATTTGCTTATATCGTGGCAACGGATAAAGCTTTCACAATAAAACAGAACGCTCATTAATTACATGTATTTTTCTACCTTCTTACAAAATCTGAACCTGTTCCAAAAAATCGAAACCTGGAACTGACGCGCGTAAAAAAAAAGTCACAAAAAACGTTTTTTACACGTAAAGTTCGAATGAAGCTACATTATTGAAAGTGAGTTTTCAGTTTTATCGTAAGAATGCATTTTTTGTTTGTTTGATTCACTTTAAACCGTTTCCCCGAATTCAGCTGTCGTAAGACGCTACATATAGCTCGACTTTAAACCATCGTATGTCGACAACGGGTAAAGATTATTGGATAAAAAAAATTCGTGTTGACTTTATCCATTTATCTACCTTCGCGCAATGTCAGAGCCCATTGGTACAAGCTTAAATTATAAAACATTTTTGGAAGCTTACTGTCAACAGCCGTTAAGAAATGTATAAAATGTATATTTAAACCATCAGCTCTTTTCATTTTAAAATCAGAGATCTTTTAGGTCTCGGACCATGATCACGGATGAAGCGTTAAAATGGTTTAAGCCACTGTATAGAATTAGTCGTCACTTAAAATGTGTATGTCATGACTGTAAATATATGACAGAGGACTTTAAAGTCGAACAAACGAATACTAAATGTATACAGAGCAACATTTACCTGAATTCCAGCTCCCGCTTTTCGTTCAAATCTTGCTTAATGGTATTGTAACGTAGCTAGAGCAAAACAGATATTTGAGTGACTGTAGCCGGCCGGAGTGGCCGAGCGCTTCTAGGCGCTTCAGTCTGGAACCGCGCGACCGGTACGGTCGCAGGTTCGAATCGTGCCTCGGGCATGGATGTGTGTGATGTCCTTAGGTTAGTTTAAGTAGTTCTAGGTTCTAGGGGACTGATGACCTCAGAAGTTAAGTCCCATAGTGCTCAGAGCCATTTGAAGCCATTTTTGACTGTACATATGGCAGTACTGTTCTGTATACATTTAGTATACGTTGGTTTGCTTTGAAAGCCGGCCGCGGTGGTCTCGCGGTTCTAGGCGCGCAGCCCGGAACCGTGCGACTGCTACGGTCGCAGGTTCGAATCCTGCCTCGGGCATGGATGTTTGTGATGTCCTTAGGTTAGTTAGGTTTAAGTAGTTCTAAGCTGTAGGGGACTAATGACCACAGCAGTTGAGTCCCATAGTGCTCAGAGCCATTTGAACCATTTTTTTGCTTTGAAAGTCCTCTGTCATATATTTACATTCATGAGATTCAAAACAGATTTTAAGTAATGACTAATGCAATATGGTGGTGTGAACCATTTTCACCCTTCATCTCTGATGATGGTCCAAGACCGAAATGATGTCTGGGTTTAAAATGAAAACAACTGATGCTTCAAATATGCATTTTATACATTAAATAATAAAAGCGCCTTGCTTCAAGAAATTCCTAGAAAAAACATGCTTTTTGCATGTTTTTGCACGTATTATCCGAATCGTGGACATACAATGGTACCATTAGCTCAGGGCTTCCCAACCTTTTCAGCTGGCGGACCCCTTTTTCAGTCGAAAATCCCCTCGTCAGGCAAGAGCATAGTAACTTTAAATTTCAGAGCGAAACCCATGGGAACTGGAAACTTCTTAATGCACGTGCCATGTTCCCAATTCGTCTAGCATGCAAGAAACAATATCATTAACACACGGCTTTATGAGATTTTCTGCAATGGTATGAGCTTTGCCTGTTTTTGCCACTCGATGACTAACTAAGAAAGAAGCTTTTAATGAATTTTTATTAATTGTTTTTGCATGAGTTTTCATGCAATGCTGAGAAGCAGCAAGTTCAGCACTCTTCCTTTTGAAAAAAATCGACGTCTTTAGCCTGGAAGTCCGGGTGAGTACCTTCAAAATGACGGTGCAGTTTAACTGGAACCATTGAACTGCTCGGAAGGACTCGTGCACAAATTACACACTGAGCTTTACCCTCCTTTGTCTCCATAAAGCCCATTTCTAAACAGCTTTCGTTGTACTTACGCTTCTTGGTTATTCCACTTCCACAGGATATTGCAGCCAATGGAGTACTTGCAGCGTTTTCACATAATAAATCCGACAAAGCTCGCTCCGCGAATGCGTAAAAGGTTTCAGCGCATCTAGCGCCGTGAGCCGACGCACAAACGACCCCCGTATTGTTGCGAAACAGTCGATCAGAGAAGCTGCATTCTCCGGCACTAAACTGTGTATTCGTTCTCACTTAGGAACCGCAAAGGCTGCTTGGGAATACGACCTGAAGTAAAAGTACACATGTTTTTCACAGAGAAAAAAAAGAAATAATGATGAATTTCATTTCCACATTTTTATTCAATAATTTTACTCATTATCTTACACGATTTGGTGAAAGGTGGCCGCGGACTCCCTAGAAAGAGCCGGCGGGCCCCTAAGGAGTCCGCGGACCACACGTTGGGAAGCCCTGCATTAGCTGATCATTAATTTCAGCCCAAATAAAATCCTTTGAAAAAGGAATTAGCCGATTCGCACGAGTTACCTCGGTGCCAGCTCCGGTTCGTCGCTCAAACCTCGCTTAATACATTGTAACGCAGCTAAAGCAAAACAGATGTTTGAGTGACTACACATATGGCTGGTCTAAACTAAAAACCTTTTACCCCATGTTTCCAGCTCAAGTAGAAACCGAGCACCAACACTCTCCCTATTCACACATATTTGTTATACACTACTGGCCATTAAAATTGCTGCACCAAGAAGAAATGGAGATGATAAACGGCTATTCATTGGACAAATATATTGTACTAGAACCGACATGTGACTACATTTTCACGCAGTTTGGGTGCATAGATCGTGAGAAATCAGTACCCAGAACAACCACCTCTGGCCGTAATAACGGCCTTGATACGCCAGGGCATTGAGTCAAACAGAGCTTGGATGGGGTGTACATGCAGCTTCGACACAATACAATGAAGAGTTGTGACTGGCGTATTTCGGCGAGCCAGTTGCTCGGTCACCTTTGACCAGACGTTACCAATTGGTGAGAGATCTGGAGAATGTGCTGGCCACGGCAGTAATCGAACATTTTCTGTATCCTGAAAGGCCCGTACAGGACCTGCAACGTGCGGTCGTGCATTATCCTGCTGAAATGTAGGGTTTCGCAGGGATCGAATGAAGGGTAGAACCACGGGTCATAACACATCTGAAATGTAACGTCAACTGTTCAAACTGCCGTCAATGCGAACGAGAGGTGACCGAGACGTGTAACCAATGGCACCCCATACCATCATGCCAGATGATATGGCAGTATGGCGATGACGAATACACGCTTCCAGTGTGCGTTCACCGCGATTTCGACAAACACGGATGCGACCATCATGATGCTGTAAACAGAACCTGCATTCATCCGAAAAAAATGACGTTTTGCCATTCGTGCACACAGGTTCTTCGTCGAGTACACCATAGCAGGCGCTCCTGTCTGTGATGCAGCCATGGTCTCCGATCTGATACTCCAAGCTGCTGCAAAAGTCGTCGAACTGTTCGTGCTAATGATACAAGGGCGTTGGGATCCAGCTCAGAGTTCCGTATTACCCTCCTGAACCTACCGATTCCATATTCTGCTAACAGATCTCGACCATCGCGAGCAGCAATGTCGCGGTACGATAAACCGCAATCGATATAGGCTACAATCCGACCTTTATCAAAGTGAGAAAAAACGTGATGGTACGCATTTCTCCTCCTTACACGAGGCATGACAACAACGTTTCACCAGGCAACGCCGGTCAACCGCTGTTTGCGTACGAGAAATCGGTTGGAAACATTCCTCATGTCAGCACGTTGTAGGTGTCTCCACCGGCGCCAGCCTTGTGTGAATGCTCTGAAAAGGTAATCATTTGCTTATCACAGCATCTTCTTCCTGTCGGTTGCATTTCGCGTCTGTAGCACGTCATCTTCGTGGTGCAGCAATTTGAATGACCAGCAGTGTAGTTCTTCAACACTGTAACGATTAGGTTCGTATGCAAACCTCAGTGTGCGAGTTCTTCCAACACTCGCCCAGATTTTTTAACAGAACAGTATTCTTGCACAGATGGCACGTGTCTCTACGAACTGTCCGCGTGATGTTGAATTACTCATGTAGGCAGCAAGATCCTCAGATCTGTCAGCAACTCAACACGTGCGGAACCAACTTGGACGTCAGCTTCATTCCAGTGCTGTTATCCCAGGTATCGACGACCAGTTACATCAGCAGTGGGCCAACTTGCTCACTAAAGGGCACAACATCTGTAAGACACACTTCCGAACCGAATCAGTGCATATAACCAGGACAGACGGAGTGGAGCGTCATACAGATAAATGGCCGCACACTGCATTTGTAAGTTTAATAACGCCACATTACCTCTGAGACCCTGAAGTTTCGTTTTACTTCCTTCTTCTCTTTTCAGTGACTCACTTCTTGTGGTAAGCAGTGCATGATGTTGTTGTAGTCTTCAGCCCAGAGACTGGTTTGATGCACCTCTCCGTGCTGCTTTATCCTGTGCAAGTTTCTTCATCTCCCAGTACTTACTGCAACCTACATCCTTCTGAATCTGCTTAGTGTATTCATCTCTTGGTCTCCCTCTACGATTTTTACCCTCCACGCTGCCCTCCAATACTAAATTGGTGATCCCTTGATGCCTCAGAACATGTCCTACCAACCGATCCCTTCTTCTAGTCAAGTTGTGCCACAAACTCCTGCCGAATTGTATTCACTACCTCCTCATTAGTTATGTGATCTACCCATCTAATCTTCAGCATTCTTCTGTAGCACCACATTTCGAAAGCTTCTATTCTCTTCTTGCCCAAACTATTTATCGTCCACGTTTCACTTCGATACATGGCTACACTCCATACAAATACTTTCAGAAACGACTTCCTGACAAATCTATACTCGATGATAGCAAATTTCTCTTCCTGAGAAACGCTTTCCTTGCCATCGCCAGTCTACAACTTATACCCTCTCTACTTCGACCACCATCCGTTACGTTGCTCCCCAAATGGCAAAACTCATCTACTAAGTGTCTTATTTCCTAATTCCCTCAGCATCACCTGATTTCATTCAACTACAGTCCATTCTCCCCGTTTTGCGTTTGTTGATGTTCGTCTTATATCCTCCTTTCAAGACACTGTCCATTCCGTTCAACTGCTCTTCCAGTCCTTTGCTGTCTCTGACAGAATTACAATGTCATCGACAAACCTAAAAGTTTTCATTTCTTCTCCCTGGTCTTTTAATTCCTATTCCAAATTTTTCTTTTGTTTCCTTTACTGCTTGCTCAATGTACAGATTGAATAACATCATGTATGGCTACAACCCTGTCTCACTCCATTCCCAACCACTGCTTGCCTTTCATGTCCCTCGACTCTTATAACTGCCATCTGGTTTCTGTGCAAATTGTAAATAGTCTTTAGATCCCTGTATTTTACCCCTGCCACCTTCTAAATTTGAAAGAGAGTATTCCAGTCAACATTGTCAAAAGCTTTCTCTAAGTCTACAAATGCTAGAAACGTAGGTTTGCCTTTTGATAATCTACACTCCTGGAAATTGAAATAAGAACACCGTGAATTCATTGTCCCAGGAAGGGGAAACTTTATTGACACATTCCTGGGGTCAGATACATCACATGATCACACTGACAGAACCACAGGCACATAGACACAGGCAACAGAGCATGCACAATGTCGGCACTAGTACAGTGTATATCCACCTTTCGCAGCAATGCAGGCTGCTATTCTCCCATGGAGACGATCGTAGAGATGCTGGATGTAGTCCTGTGGAACGGCTTGCCATGCCATTTCCACCTGGCGCCTCAGTTGGACCAGCGTTCATGCTGGACGTGCAGACCGCGTGAGACGACGCTTCATCCAGTCCCAAACATGCTCAATGGGGGACAGATCCGGAGACCTTCTAGAGCACGTTGGGTGGCATGGGATACATGCGGACGTGCATTGTCCTGTTGGAACAGCAAGTTCCCTTGCCGGTCTAGGAATGGTAGAACGATGGGTTCGATGACGGTTTGGATGTACCGTGCGCTATTCAGTGTCCCCTCGACGATCACAAGTGGTGTGCGGCCAGTGTAGGAGATCGCTCCCCACACCATGATGCCGGGTGTTGGCCCTGTGTGCCTCGGTCGTATGCAGTCCTGATTGTGGCGCTCACCTGCTCGGCGCCAAACACGCATACGACCATCATTGGCACCAAGGCAGAAGCGACTCTCATCGCTGAAGACGACACGTCTCCATTCGTCCCTCCATTCACGCCTGTCGCGACACCACTGGAGGCGGGCTGCACGATGTTGGGGCGTGAGCGGAAGACGGCCTAACGGTGTGCGGGACCGTAGCCCAGCTTCATGGAGACGGTTGCGAATGGTCCTCGCCGATACCCCAGGAGCAACAGTGTCCCTAATTTGCTGGGAAGTGGCGGTGCGGTCCCCTACGGCACTGCGTAGGATCCTACGGTCTTGGCGTGCATCCGTGCGTCGCTGCGGTCCGGTCCCAGGTCGACGGGCACGTGCACCTTCCGCCGACCACTGGCGACAACATCGATGTACTGTGGAGACCTCACGCCCCACGTGTTGAGCAATTCGGCGGTACGTCCACCCGGCCTCCCACATGCCCAGGAGTGTATTTTCTAAGATAAGTCGTAGGGTCAGTATTGCCTCACGTGTTCCAACGTTTCTGCAGAATCCAAACTGATCTTCCCCAAGGTCACCTTCTGCCAGTTTTTCTATTCGTCTGTAAAGAATTCATGTTAGTATTTTGCAGCCGTGACTTATTAAACTGTTAGTTCGGTAATTTTCACATATGTTAACACCTGCTTTGTTTGGGATTGGAATTATTATATTCTTTTTGAAGTCTGAGGGTATTTCGCCTGTCTCATACATCTTGCTCACCAGATGGTACAGTTTTATCAGGTCTGGCTCTCCAACGCTGTCACTAGTTTTAATCGTATGTTGTCTATTCGTGGGACATGAAGCACGTGAATTGAAGTGGCCAGTGGTTTGTTTAAACGAAACTTGGATTCACGCAAATTATTCAGTCAAAGACCCTGGCAGAATGATGTCGTTCAAAGAGTACCGTCATACCGTCAACCAAAAGCACCCATTCACGTTTGTTGGTCGTGCTACGCAAGACACTGGTGTGAAGACATATAGTGGGTAGCAGCTGTCCACCTGTTACGACACCGGTGTGAATGCTGTTGTTTCCTCCACTACCTGTTTCTTGGCAGTAAACACGATGGTGCTGCCATCCTTGTCAGGTACATCTACATCTACATCTGCATCTACATGGATGCTCTGAAAATTACATTTAAGTCCCTGGCAAAGGGTTCATCGAACCCCCTCCAGAGAAATTCTCTATTATTCCAATCTCGACCAACGCGCGGAAAAAAAACAGACACCTACATCTTCCCGTGCGAGCTCTGATTTACCTTATTGTGATGACGCTTACGTTTATCGTCTAGTAAAGACATCAGAAGATAAAAAAAATTGCAAAACGATGTAGAAAAAATATCTGCATGGTGCGAAAATTGGCAGTTGACCCTAAATAACGAAAAGTGTGAGGTCATCCACATGAGTGTTAAAAGGAATCCGTTAAACTTCGGTTACAGGATAAATCACCCTAATCTAAAGGCTGAGCTTATATCTGACTTTAGCCAGCTTTCAGTGCCTATAACGATTTGAACACCAGTGCTTTCTACTAGCTTTTGGAGCTCTGGGACTTTACGAACACAGCTACGACAATTTACAACTGTTACAACATAACTATTTCCAGTCAGTGATCGGTTCAGTTGGACCAGAGGACCCACACCAGTTGTGACCAGCTGATATAGGGACTCCCACCAGGCCACAGTTTTCCAGTGGTCTAGGGTCCAGCTGGTATGGTCACGAGTCCGGGAGATGTCGTCTGTTGCCATAGCCCTTTACCGCCACATTTCTCCACACTCTCCTAATCGATACGTTCATTGTACGGCCCACGTTGATTTCTGAGTATTGCATGTCTGTTAGCACTGACAGCTCCACGCAAACGCTGCTGCTCACCGTCGTTAAATGAAGGTCATCGGCCACTGCATTCTCCACTGTGAGAGGTAATGCCTGAGATTTGGTGTTCTCGGCACACTCTTGACACTGCACATCTGGGAATAGTGATTATCATAACGATTTCTTAAAAAAGAGATTAAAGAAAGGCTAACGTACGTTTCTAGCATTTGTAGACTTAGAGAAAGCTTTTGACAATGTTGACTGCATACTCTCTTTTAAATTCTCAAGATGGCAGGGGTAAAATACAGGGAGCGAAAGGCTATTCACAATTTGTACAGAAACCAGATGGCAGTTATAAGAGTCGAGGGACAGGAAAGGGGAGGAGAAGTGGTTGGGAAGGGAGTAAGACAGGGTTGTAGCCTCTCCCCGATGTTATTCAATCTGTATATTGAGCAAGCAGTAAAGGAAACAAAAATTCGGAGTAGGAATTAAAATCCATGGAGAAGAAATAAAAATTTTGAGGTTCGCCGATGACATTGTAATTCTGTCAGAGACAGCAAAGGACCTAAGAACAGCTGAACGGAATGGACATTGTCTTGAAAGGAGGATATAAGATGAACATCAACAAAAGCAAAACAAGGATAATGGAATGTAGTCGAATTAAATCGGTTGATGCTGCGGGAATTAGATTAGGAATTGAGACGCTTAAAGTAGTATTGCTATTTGGAAAGTGAAATAACTGCTGATGGTCGAAGTAGAGAGGATATAAAGTGTAGACTGGCAATGGCAAGGAAAGCGTTTCTGAAGAAGAGAAATTTGTTAACATCGAATATAGATTTAAGTGCCAGGAAGTCGTTTCTGAAAGTATTTGTATGGAGTGTAGTCATGTACGGAAGTGAAACGTGGACGATAAATAGTTTGGACAAGAAGAGAATAGAAGCATTCGAAATGTGGTGCTACAGAAGAATGCTGGAGATTAGATGTGTAGATCAAATAACTAATTAGAAGGTACTCAATAGAATTGGGGAGAAGATAAATTTGTGGCACAAGTTGAGTAGAAGAAGGGATCGGTTGGTAGGACATATCCTGGGGCATCAAGGGATCACCAATTGAGTATTGGACGGGCAGCATGGAGGGTAAAAATCGACCAAGAGATGAATAAACTAAGCAGATTCAGAAGGATGTAGGTTGCTGTAGGTATTGGGAGATAAAGAAGCTTGCACAGGATAGAGAAGCATCGAGAGCTGCATCAAACCAGTCCTTGGACTGAAGACCACAACAACAACAACAACGATTTCCGAAATGGAACATCCCATGCGTCTGGCTCCAACTACCACTGCACCTTGAAAGTATTTTAGTTCACATCGTGTGGCCATAATCACGTCGAAATCTCTTCACATGAATCACCCGAGTACAAATGACACCGAGCGAGGTGGCGCAGTGGTCAGCACACTGGACTCGCATTCGGGAGACGACGGTTCAATCCCGCGTCCAGCCATCTTGATTTTGGTTTTCCGTGATTTCCCTAAATCGCTCCAGGCCAATGCCGGGATGGTTCCTTTGAAAGGGCACGGCCATCTTCATTTCTCGTCCTTCCCTAATCCGATGAGACCGATGACCTCGCTGTCTGGTCCCCTTCCCCACAACACCCCAACCCAGCAAATGACAAGTCCGCTTTTTTTTTTTTTTTCCTTCATTGAATTTCAATTCCCCCCGAAGGGGGCGGGCTGGCAGCAGCTAAGTATGCTGCTCTTCAGCCTACAGACTTTGTTAGAAAGATGAAGAGAATAAATAATAAAGAACAGGCGATAAAATCGGAGACTTAAAGAGTAACATGGCGAAAAGAAATCGTGGAACTTAAAACAAAGAACAGAGGGATGATGACACTAAGAAAATACATACAAAGCAGACAGGTAAAACAATAGACAGACAATTTAAAAAAACACGGCGACAGTCTGGTTTCTGTTCGCAAAAGACATAAAATTCACACCCAGCCACAGCATGGTTTCTGTTCGCAACACGAGAAAGACGAACAACACTGAACAGTCACTGGAACACTGCACTAAAAAGGTGGCAAATGTGACATACCACAGCCGAGAGCAGGTGGGGGGAAACTGGACAGATGATGGGAAAATAAAAAAAGGGGGGAGCCGGGAAAGGAGCTGATGGAGGATGAGGACCCATAAGAGGGGTGGGGGGCGCTGGGCAGACGCGACATGGAGTGGGGTAGACAGAGGAGGGGAATACAAAAGGACTCGGGGGGAGAAGGGAGGTAGGGAGATGTTTAGTGGGGAGAAAACAGGACGGAAGGGGGGAAGAGGGAGCCCAGGGAGAGGACAGAGGAAAGGAGAGGGGCTGAGGATCAGAGTTGATAGGAGGGATAAATGGAGGGAGAGGGGGCATCATCCGGGAGGGGGAGTTGATGGAAGCCACCTTGGGAAAGGAAGGGTGTAGAGATGGAGGGTAGGGGGGACACAATGGTGAAGGCGTGGCAGGGGGCGGGGATGGGAGAGGAGAGGAGCAACCAGGGGGTGAGGGGGTTCAAGACAGCGGGAGGTGTAGAGGATGCGGATATGTTCGACGAATAGGAGCAGAGGGGGGAAAGGAATGAGATCATAGAGGATCCGCGTGGGGGACGGGGACAAGTCCGCCAATGCACTGTCCCCTTATAGCTCATGTACGCGATACTACTGCCATCTGTATAAATGCATATCGCTATCCCACGAATTGTCACCTCTCTCCATTGAGAATTGATTATGTAGACATGAAGTTTAAACATGTAGGGAGTTAGTTAACTTTGTTTCATTTAAAAAGCTTTAAGAGTGTTTATATAAAAAATTCGGAGGAATTAGTTTTCAGCTCGCCCTTGTATATTAAGTGCATGTTTCAGTAGCTTTCAGCCTAACCTGTGTCTTTTTGCACTACAGTCTGCGTGAGAATGATACAGATGGTGGATTAATAAATGCACTTAAAATAACGGATCTGGTGATCTTCTTAACATGTGTGTTAGTCAGCTGCGGAAGCTGACAGCTCTACCAGTAATTATTACAAAATTTAATTAATTTTAGCCACTTGGACTGTTTAGTTAGTGACAGAGCTCACACTCGTTGGTCACATTCAGTTTTAACAATTTATGGCCATGTGCTCTAACCAATACAATCGCAGTTAAAGTAATTATTATTACTGCTATTTTGTCAAAAACTGACATTTTTAGCCTGTGACTGTGTACAAAATATGGGTTGACTCTTACACAGAAGATTACAGCAAACAGGCACCTTTTACAATGCTATTTATTTATTTAAACTGCGCCATTACCGGTTTCGAACCGACGGCTGGTTAACGTTTTACATTACATTTCGTGTTTTGTTTCCCCACCTGGCGAAACGGTGTGGTGATGCCCTACAACCAAAACAAGACGAGAGACAACGTCTTCTTATTTGTAATTGTGCCTCACGACGATTTTAAGTGACGTAAACAATTTATTATTATTAAATGTTTCGGTTATTTACAATGAATAATCAGCGCCATTACGTTCCAGTGCGGGTTGCTTATCATCTTGCAGCGTTGAAAACTGTATAATGCACTTTTTTGGTGTATGTATGCAAATGATGTAATGCACGACTCACACTCAAGTTTCACTACATGGAGGTATGTATACAGAGATGGCGATATTATAACCGTAACAATGCCAAAGAATTCCAGTCTCAGAGATATTTCATTATGTGCATATATGTGACAGGAGAAATTTACGAATTGGTAATGTTACTTTACTTACTATTTACATTGAAAGAGAACTGATTAAAATTAAGATAAACAAATAAAGCAGTCAGTTATAAAGTGTTACTGCAGTGATATTACGTAAATATTAAGGTATACATTTGAACAAAAGTTAATGATGAGGGCCAGATGTACATAAATAAATGTTACAAATATGGACATATTATAGCATACGTTGAAAGCACAGTAAACGGGTTGGGATAGACGTGCATATATAAATATTACAAATATTACAAAAGTGGACTTTTTTAAATTTTAAATTGGAAAGAATGTCAATGAAATTTTGATGAAATGTAATTTAAAACGTGAACTAGCCGTCTGAATATGAACCTATCGGTTCGAAATCGGTAACGGCACTGTTTGAATAAATAAATAGCATTGTAAAAAGTGGCTGGTTGTTGTAATCTTCTGTGTAAGAGTCAACCTATACATTATTATTAGTGTGTCCTATTACTGCCTGGGAAATTGTTGAATAATTTGTTCATGTTTCACCACCCTTTTGGAATTTATTATCAAATGTCAGTAAGTTTAATGTGTAGCTCTTACACGCACACTGGTGGACTTATAATACAACTTTAGCCTCTCCTCCAATTGTAATCTACCGATGATCTCTCAAACAAAACACCGTGCCCAGTTCTTGGAAAGAAGCACAGGCCACAACTGCCTATGAGAAGGGTAGTAGAAGTGACCCTCAAAACTACCCTCCAATATCCTTGGCATCGATTTCTTGTTGAATCTTAGAACATATTCTGAGCTGAAACATAATGAGGTATCTCGAACAGAATGACGTACTCCATGTCTTTTTTTCACGTGACATACTGAAAGCTTTGGATCAAAGATGTCAGGCACATGCAGTATTTCTCGATTTCCGAAAAGCATTTAACTCAGTAACACGTCTACGCTTATTGTCTAAAGTGTGATCATACGGGACATCAAGTGAAATTTGTGACTGGATTGAGGACTTTTTGGTAAGAAGGACACAGCCTGTTATCTTGGATGCAGAGTCACCGTCAGATGTAGGAGTAGCTTCGAGTGTGCCTCAGCGAAGTGTGTTGGGACCCTTGCTGTTCTTGTTGTACAGGGTGTCCGAAAAGACTTTCCCTGATTACATAAATTGATAATTCAGGCTAGAAGTAAGATACAAATATGAAACTTGGGTCGAATTGTTTACAACTATCAAAGTTTTTTATTTGTTTTAGGTTCGCAGTATGTAAGTAGTGGATGAGGTGCAGTGCCCAAGAAGCCATGTTAACCAATCAGGAGAAGGCACAGTGAGTCCTGTGGTACCATGAGACACGATCACCAACCACAGGGCAGAGACACTTCCAGACAACATTTGGAAGGAATCCACCTGATGTCAAGAGCATTAAAGCCTGGTACGAGAAGTTCAAGAACACAGAATCGGTTTCTGACCGTCCGAGGTCTGGTCGACCAAGAACCTCAGCAGACAGGGTGGAAGCTGTAAGGCAGTCTTTTCTGCGAAGTCCGAAGAAATCGGTGCGCACGGCCTCACGTGAATGACAGATGCCAAAAAGCTCTCTCCGTGACATTTTACACAAACGTTTATTGTTCCGTGCATACAAAGTGCAAATCGTTCAGGCCTTGTTTCTCAGTGACAGTACACGTCGATATGACTTTGCAGTCGAAATGCTATCACGTATTGAGGACGATGATGGTTATCTCAAACGAATTGCCTTTTCCGACGAAGCGACCTTTTTTGTCAGTGGAGTAGTGAATCGCCATAATGTGCGCATTTGGGTTCACAACCCCCTGGCGAGGTCATGGAGTGCACCAGAGGCAGTCCAAAGGTGAATGTTTGGTGCGCGCTATTGCACGATCAAATTATCGGGTCATTCTTCTTCGCTGAGGCTACCATCACATCTAAAGTGTATCTGGACATGTTGCAACTGCATGCTGTTCCTCAGCTGCCTCAGTATCACCCCGATGTCTTGTTTGAGCAAGACGGTGCACCGCCTCATTGGGATTTGGACGTCCGTGCCTATCTCGATATGACCTTTCCTGGGCGATGGATTGGTCGTGATGGGCCAACGGTTTGGCCTCCACGCTCTTCTGACATAACCCCATTAGACTTCTTTTTATGGGGTTATGTCAAGGACGAGGTCTACCGAACACGTGTGCCAGACCTTGAAACACTACGGCAACGGATAACCACAGTCGTTGAATCGATCCCTCCAGTGATGTTGGGTAATGTGTGGACGGAAATTGAATATCGTCTAGGTGTGCTATGTGCTACCAAGGGTTCTCATGTGGAAGTTTACTGATCTGTGAAAAAACTTTGATAGTTCGTAAACAATTAGACACCAGTTTCATATTTGTATCTTACTTCTAGCCTGAGTTATCATTTTATGTAATCGGGGAAAGACTTTTCGGGCACCATGTATATTAATCATCTTACGGACGATATTAATGGTGAGCTCAGATAATCGCAGATATTACCGTTATCTGTAATGAAGGACTGTCTGAAACAAGTGCCTATACAGGGTGTATCATAATTAATGGCTTAAACGCATACCGTTGAAAGTACACGATACCAGAAGCAAAAAAGTGTCAGTAAACAAAGGATCGAAAATGCATACCTTAAGACCTACGATCAATTTTTCGTCTTAGATACTGTAAAGCAAATCTCTTCTACTGCAAGTTCTTTGCTTTCCACATTTTGGGAAGTTGTAGTATGGACCAAAGCAAGAAAAAAATGCCTGCCTTAAGAGCTATGAGCACGTGCTCATCTTCGCTACTTGGAAACACAACTCTTCTAATGAACAATTGCTCATTGCTGCATTGCACAGACATTTTTTCTTGCTTTGGTCCATACTACTTGCCCGCGAAAGGCTAAGGTCCCGAGTACGAGTCTCGGTCCGGCACACAGTTTTAACCTGCCAGGAAGTTTCATATCAGCGCACACTCCGCTGTAGAGTGAAAATCTCATTCTCGATTACTGTAGTTGTTTGCTTCTCTGGATATTCTGGAAACCTACTGCAGATACACGTCTGGGACGTGTTTTAGCTTCACCAGATTAATAACAACAAAATAAATGGAAATCGTTCTTTATTTTAATCTCGTACAGTTTTGTGATGGCTTCCTATTAGCGAAGTTGCTAAATTTCAGGCAAAATCATTTTTTAGCCGTAACTCCGTAACTACACATTTGCGGACCTGCGTTTATACTTGTAAAATGACATATTAAAATACACTCCTGGAAATGGAAAAAAGAACACATTGACACCGGTGTGTCAGACCCACCATACTTGCTCCGGACACTGCGAGAGGGCTGTACAAGCAATGATCACACGCACGGCACAGCGGACACACCAGGAACCGCGGTGTTGGCCATCGAATGGCGCTAGCTGCGCAGCATTTGTGCACCGCCGCCGTCAGTGTCAGCCAGTTTGCCGTGGCATTCGCAACCGTCTCCATGAATCAAGGTTCTGTTTACGGCATCATGACTGTCGCATCCGTGTTTGGCGACATCGCGGTGAACGCACATTGTAAGCGCGTATTCGTCATCGCCATACTGGCGTATCACCTGGCGTGATGGTATGGGGTGCCATTGGTTACACGTCTCGATCACCTCTTGTTCGCATTGACGGCTCTTTGAACAGTGGACGTTACATTTCACATGTGTTACGATCCGTGACTCTACGCTTCATTCGATCCCTGCTAAACCCGACATTTCAGCAGGATAATGCACGACCGCACGTTGCAAGTCTTGTAAGGGCCTTTCTGGATACAGAAAATGTTCGGCTGCTGCCCTGGCCGGCACATTCTCCAGATCTCTCATCAACTGAAAACGTCTGTTCAATGGTGGCCGAGCAACTGACTCGTCACAATACGCCATTCACTACTCTTGAAGTCTGTGGTATCGTGTTGAAGCTGCATGGGCAGCTGTACCTGTACACGCCATCCAAGCTCTGTTTGACTCAATGCCCAGGCGTATCAAGGCCGTTATTACGGCAAGAGGTGGTTGTTCTGGGTACTGATTTCTCAGGATCTATGCACCCAAATTGCCTGAAAATGTAGTCACAAAAATGATTCACATGGCTCTGAGCACTATGGGACTTAACTTCTGAGGTCATCAGTCCCCTAGAACGTAGAACTACTTAAACCTAACTAACCTAAGGACATCACACACATCCATGCCCGAGGCAGGATTCGAACCTGCGACCGTAGTGGCCGCGCGGCTCCAGACTGTAGCGCCTAGAACCACTCGGCCACTCTGGCCAGCACTGTAATCACATCTCAGTTCTAGTATAATATATTTGTCCAATGGATATCCGTTTATCATCTGCATTTCTTCTTGGTGTAGCAATTTTAATGGCCAGTAGTGTATATTGAAGCGACCTCACACTATCGACACCAGTGACAAAAACTGTCAACTGATAAACGCCATTTTACAAGGTTAAGATGTCGAATACCCAAAAGGAAGCGTTTGCCGCAATCAGCTATAGCCTGCAAGCAACAGAAAACAACGAGAAAGAGGACATTGCTCCGAGATTTGGTGAAGAAAGGAGCCACTGGTCGCATGTAAATTTACTGACTGAAGTCAGAATCACAGACCCACAAGATTTTGTATATTATTTGTCGATGTCTACTACATTGTACGACACTTACTAGTGTTGATACAAGATAAAATAGAAGCAAAATACGTTCATAATCGAGGCAGTCTTATTCGGCAAGAGATTAGGAGTAACTTGAAGATGTCTGGCGACAGAAAGGTCATTCTAATGCTCGAAGTGTAGTTCTGTAGTATCAAGCACAATTATCGAAATTCTATGGAAACCTATGAAGCAACTATACCTGCCTAGCAAGGACCTGTTTAGCAATTTAACGTCAAGAATTTATTTTTTATTTTTTTTTGTTTATGCTTTGTGATAATTTGCTGAAACTGACACGCATTTCCTAGACCTCTTACTAGTCACTGCAGATGTATGACGCATTTTTCTAAATGGGAGCGTTTTTCAAAATTTCTATCTAACGTAACAATCTATAGTATTATTGGTTAAAAACAGTCTCGGTTGCAATTTTAGCTTTTTTATTTTTCAGCTACGCGTTTCGCCTTATTTAGGCATCTTCAGGTTGATCTTAATTTGGTATTTCTTAGAATGATCGTTTTGACAGTGTAGCCAAAGGGCATCGTCGAATACATCAGGCCAACATGCCCTTTGGCTACACTGTCAAAAGCATCGTTCTAAGAAATACCAAATTAAGATCAACCTGAAGATGCCTAAATAAAGCGAAACGCGTAGTTGAAAAATAAAAAGCTAAAATTGCAACCAAGAGTGTTTTTAACCAATACTGTTAAGCACTGGTTTGCTGTATGCCACATACGGACTGGAAGAATTTCTAATCTGTAGTATATTTTCAAATTAATGAAGTAAACAATCTCATAGAGAATCCTCCGTTAATCATCCTAGAGTTGTACATATGATTACCCTTCCGTAGCCCTATTAAAATTCTTTCGTGTTAAAAGGCTCCTTAAAAACTGAATCTAAGGTATGATATACACAATGCGAATTGGAAAAAAATAAACAGTTCACGCTTACTTGTGTGGCTGTTTCCTGAAGCTCTGTCAACATCTGAATGGAGAATAAAATGGTTCAAATGGCTCTTAGCACTATGGGACTCAACTGCTGAGGTCATCAGTCCCCTAGAACTACTTAAACTTAACTAACCTAAGACATCACACACATCCATGCCCGAGGCAGGATTCGAACCCGCGACCGTAGCGGTCGCGCGGTCCCAGACTGTAGCGCCTAGAACCGCTCGGCCATTCCGGCCGGCAACGGAGAATATAGTCGAACAGTTAATATTTGTCCTTACACCTTCAGTATGTACTGACAATACTGAGAATATTTTGAGGTCCATCAATACTGCTCATCAACATTTCTAGGATCGACAATACGTCAATATGCGCCCTGAGACGGACAGTTCATTGTCAGTTTGACAATATTACTGAACGTGTGAGGACCCATTAAGGCGTACGCTTACCTGAACGTTTCGGTCGGGAAGAGCTTCGTCGTCGTCAGGTGTGACATCAGCGACGCTGCCGGCGTGTTGTCTGGCCGCGTTCGGCGCCTGTTGTGTGCGCTCTGGCTGACTTGGCTGCTGTCTGCTTTCCCTGCCAGACTTTATCAGGCGTCGGCCCTCACGTGAGAACTGCGTATCTTCAGATAAGAGTCCGCCTGCTGCGCTATGCGATTCAACTTTTTGCTATCTGTCACACAGGTAAGAATCGAGTCATCTTACACGCTGCATCACTAACACGTGGGGAATCGGTTCTGACGTGCTCGCTCTGCTGGTGCACAAGAGGCATAACGAGGCACACAGCATTTAGCTGAAGGGGGGTAGGACGTCAAACGGGCCGACTTCGAGAAGAAGAGGCACCACAGGACATTTTAATTTGCATTGTCTATACTTTTACAAATAAATTGATAAAACTTTGTCAGCATGACCAGGAAGGATTCAGGATTCACACTCATAGCAGTGGAAGTTCAAAAACACGAAAAAATAATATTTTTTAAATGTGAAATTTCATGATTTTTTTCACTTACTGTTGGCTGCATTTGTTGCTTTTCTTCGTAAGTAAGAGAGATTCTTCGATGAATTTTGCACAGCTTACAAACCATACTTACAGGTGTATGAAACTCTAGAATTTATTTAATCTATGGAGAAATGACTGGGCTGTTACGTTTTAAACTTCGTGTTTAGAGAATACTCGAATTTTATAATTAATTATCTCAATTTTTACCACAGTTTTTAACAGATTTGGGAAATTCTAGAGTTTCATACACCTGTAAGTATGGTTTGTATGCTGTGCAAAATTCATCGAAGAATTTCTCTTAGTTATGAAGAAAAGTGTACCTACAGCAACAAATGCAGCTAATACCAAGAGAAAAAATTGTGAAATTTCACATGTAAAAAAATTTGTTTTGTTATGTTTTTGAGCTTCCTCTGCTATGAGTGTGAATCCTGAATCCTTCCTGGTCACGCTAACAAAGATTTATGAATTTATTTGTAAAAATATAGACAATGTAAACTAAAATGTCCTGCGGTGCCTCTCCTGCTCCAAATCGGCCCGTTTCACGTCCTACCCCCGTTAAAGCCATCGGCTCACGAACCGTGCGTCCGATGATGATGATGATGATGATTTTTGGTTTGTGGGGCGCGCAACTGCGCTCTTATCAGCGCCTGCACAAATTCCCAATCTGTACACAGTCCAATCTCGCCACTTTCGTCAATGATGATGAAATGATGAGGACAACACAAACACCCAGTCCGCGGCCGGAGAAAATCCCCAACCCGGCTGGGAATCGAACCCGGGACCCCATGATCCAGAACTTTGTCCACCCCATACACACCTGCATACCATACACCTCTGGCACGGCTATTTCATAACCGGCAACGTGCGACGCGGCCCTAACGGACTCGCGCACAGGATTGCCTCGCTGCGAAGACTATGGCTGGTCTTCATGTTTTACGTCGCGGTTGGAGCAGATTTCAACCTTAACTCTATGAGGGGCAGGTAAACACCAATAAAATTTACCGTAGTGGGGCAAGAAAAATTATTTGCGAATTTCAAATTTCTGTTACTTGTAACACATTTGTTTTATTGTCTTGACGTGTTTAATCATAGAGTTTGTAAAAATTCACTTAAACAACAACAAAATATTAACATTAAATGTCGTCACTACAGGTTACCACCACCCCATTACAGTATACAAATTCGATATTTGGTGGTTGAACTTTGAAATAACTAGTTTTTAATTTTCTTTGTATCTCTTGAAACAGTTCTTGCCTGCTCTCAGATACAAAGGTACTTTGCACACTGAACATATCCACAGTGTTTGCACTGGATTTTTCTTTGAATTGCAAACTGCGCATCTTCTAGATGATGAGTGAATTGGTTGTTGTTTACTGCTTTCGTGGCGAATACTTTCGTCTACGTATGGTTTGTGTGATTTGATCTGGGTTGCTAAACTACTTTGGGATACAGAAGAAACATTAGCTGCCACTAAAACTATTTTTGGAGCCAACAAGATTTTGTACACCTCTGGACGGAAGTCTTTATTGGAGAACTGCTCCATTTCGATTTCTTTGTGCATAATGAACGCGTTTGTCACACTGCAGTCTAAAAAGTGAAGAAACAGTCTTCTCCACCATTTCTTGCTTTTTCTGTCAATAGCATAGTCTGACTTTAGTCGATTAAAATTATCCACGTAGTTCATACTGGAATTGAAGTCTTTCAATACAATTGGACAAGTGATATTGGTTATTGTTCCATCTTCCATTTTTCGAGTTACTGTGGACACATCTGATGGTGAATGACATGTTGAAATCAAGTTGACTGCCCTGTTACACACTCCTGGAAATTGAAATAAGAACACCGTGAATTCATTGTCCCAGGAAGGGGAAACTTTATTGACACATTCCTGGGGTCAGATACATCACATGATCACACTGACAGAACCACAGGCACATAGACACAGGCAACAGAGCATGCACAATGTCGGCACTAGTACAGTGTATATCCACCTTTCGCAGCAATGCAGGCTGCTATTCTCCCATGGAGACGATCGTAGAGATGCTGGATGTAGTCCTGTGGAACGGCTTGCCATGCCATTTCCACCTGGCGCCTCAGTTGGACCAGCGTTCGTGCTGGACGTGCAGACCGCGTGAGACGACGCTTCATCCAGTCCCAAACGTGCTCAATGGGGGACAGATCCGGAGATCTTGCTGGCCAGGGTAGTTGACTTACACCTTCTAGAGCACGTTGGGTGGCACGGGATACATGCGAGCGTGCATTGTCCTGTTGGAACAGCAAGTTCCCTTGCCGGTCTAGGAATGGTAGAACGATGGGTTCGATGACGGTTTGGATGTACCGTGCACTATTCAGTGTCCCCTCGACGATCACCAGTGGTGTACGGCCAGTGTAGGAGATCGCTCCCCACACCATGATGCCGGGTGTGGCCCTGTGTGCCTCGGTCGTATGCAGTCCTGATTGTGGCGCTCACCTGCACGGCGCCAAACACGCATACGACCATCATTGGCACCAAAGCAGAAGCGACTCTCATCGCTGAAGACGACACGTCTCCATTCGTCCCTCCATTCACGCCTGTCGCGACACCACTGGAGGCGGGCTGCACGATGTTGGGGCGTGAGCGGAAGACGGCCTAACGGTGTGCGGGACCGTAGCCCAGCTTCATGGAGACGGTTGCGAATGGTCCTCGCCGATACCCCAGGAGCAACAGTGTCCCTAATTTGCTGGGAAGTGGCGGTGCGGTCCCCTACGGCACTGCGTAGGATCCTACGGTCTTGGCGTGCATCCGTGCGTCGCCGCGGTCTGGTCCCAGGTCGACGGGCACGTGCACCTTCCGCCGACCACTGGCGACAACATCGATGTACTGTGGAGACCTCACGCCCCACGTGTTGAGCAATTCGGCGGTACGTCCACCCGGCCTCCCGCATGCCCACTATACGCCCTTGCTCAAAGTCCGTCAACTGCACATACGGTTCACGTCCACGCTGTCGCGGCATGCTACCAGTGTTAAAGACTGCGATGGAGCTCCGTATGCCACGGCAAACTGGCTGACACTGACGGCGGCGGTGCACAAATGCTGCGCAGCTAGCGCCATTCGATGGCCAACACCGCGGTTCCTGGCGTGTCCGCTGTGCCGTGCGTGTGATCATTGCTTGTACAGCCCTCTCGCAGTGTCCGGAGCAAGTATGGTGGGTCTGACACACCGGTGTCAATGTGTTCTTTTTTCCATTTCCAGGAGTGTATTTCCATCTATAGATTACTATGCCATCATTGCTTATTTTGTAATCGAATTCCCCTCTTTCCAGTTCCTTTTCCTCCTTGAGTTTTGGTATGTTTTTCCTTCTGGGATTTATTGTTCCACAAGCATACACACCATTGGATTTTAGGTCCTTGAACAGATCATATGATGTAAAATAATTGTCCATGAAAATAATATGATTCTTTCCATGAAGACAACTGGTTAAATTTAGAACCACACGTCCGCAGCTCGTGGTCGTGCGGTAGCGTTCTCGCTTCCCGCGCCCGGGTTCCCGGGTTCGATTCCCGGCGGGGTCAGGGATTTTCTCTGCCTCGTGATGACTGGGTGTTGTGTGCTGTCCTTAGGTTAGTTAGGTTTAAGTAGTTCTAACTTCTAGGGGACTGATGACCGTAGATGTTAAGTCCCATAGTGCTCAGAGCCATTTGAGCCATTTTAGAACCACACGACTGCACACAAGACAAGAACTTGCACAGTTTCTCGCGAATGTGGGGTCATCTCCATCACTGTAAAGACTGCTGTCACTAGAAGATATTTCTTCAAATAAAAGTCGGTAACATTCGTCCTCAGTTATTCCTTTACTGCTAGACATATTCGACGGAGACGAAGAAAATATACTGGGTGGAGCAAAAGGGAGGTGGTTAGCAGCACTAACCACACAGAAATTTGTCTCTAAAACATGGAAAATTCTATTTCAAAGTTACATTACACGTAGATTTATATGTGTTCAACACAGTCGTATAAATAAGAGCTACAGAGAATACTGCACGCCGCTTTCAAGAACAGTGCTAACAATGTAGAAGTATCAACTATTGTTCTGAATACGCGGCAAAAATTCGCGCAGGAGACCTGCACTGCCATCTAGCGGCATTTTAGGCAACAATTATGTGGTTGGCAGAGACGCTACTGGCCCCTGAGTAGTAAAGGGAGAAAATATTATGTGGTTAGCCACAGTGACCACCGCCCATTGAAACCGTCTACCTATGTGGTTAGTTACAGTTTTGCCTGCCCTTCAAAGAGTTAACTCCTCTGGAGACCTTATTTTAGATTTTCATAGGACCCATTTCCTATCAGATTCAGCGCATGCTTCGCAACAAATACAACTGCAATGTTGCCTTCGCTACTAACAATAATCTAAAGAGAAACTTCATTCATAATTTGAAATCCATTCGCTCCCCTACAGAAAGTTCTGGCGTTTATAAGATCAGTGCCAACAATGTAGAAGTATCAACTATTGTTCTGAATACGCGGCAAAAATTCGCGCAGGAGACCTGCACTGCCATCTAGCGGCATTTTAGGCAACAATTATGTGGTTGGCAGCACCTGCTCCTCCTATTATATAGGGCAAACTGGACGTGCCTTCACCATCAGATTTAAAGAACATATTTTGAGAAAGAACGGCACCAGTCCTCTAAATTCATCTTTTGCCGATCATCTGTTAATTGCTGGACACGTGCCTAAAGCCGTAGGCGATAACAATATTCTGCATACCGAAAAGAAGGGGCGTAGGTTAGATGTCTTAGAGGAATTGGAGATCTTCAAACATCTCTCTCGTCATGATGGCCTCATTCTCAACGAACAGCTGCAGCTGCGAAATAAAAACTTTTTCGACTGTATAAAGCCATTGCTCGATCTTCGATTCAGATTTCCTCATGCAGTTTACTGAAATGTTGTTTTCCTGTCACATCTTTGCTGTTTTCTTGTATGTCATAACCGACGTTTTTTACGTTACAAAATGTACCTCTATTTAAAGCATATAAATATGTAACTTCAGCCTGTTATTATTAGTGCTTACGTTATGCCTGAATCAGCTGCATCACAATTTCATGTGTGTAATTTTGAATGTACAGTAGCCTAGTTGTTTCTGCGGTTACTAGATGGCAACACCATGTTTACTTGCCCACACTTTCTAACGTGGGCAACTCAGTCTTGTTGCAACCCTTGTTCACAGTACGAGCAGCCCTTAGCGGCTCGCCATCTCACAACTATTCATGACGTCGCCTTTCCGGCTTAGATCTTTTTTAATATGTGACTTGTAAGTACTGCATCTTTTCCAGTCAGTACAAACTTTAATTTTATTAATGTATTATATACCTAATATGTTTTAGAACAGTTAGTCTAATTCTGAAGACGACGCTCATAGTAGCGTCGAAACCTGGTCAATTTTGACTTAATATTTGTGACCGAGGGCTTATTTCTTCTAATATATTTTAGATTTGACTAATTTTAAGAATGATAGCACACCAGATTTTACATTCCGATCTCTGTTTTTTAACACTTTAGATGGGCATCACGGTTTCACCGTCGTTTGCACTGATGGCTCCAAACAGGACAATTTCCTTGGCTCTCCTGTAGTGTTCCCTGATCATGTTACCATCATTCGCCTCCCTGATGAATATACCGTTTTCGCAGCGGTGCTCCACGCGATCCTGAAGAAACTGGAGCAGATGAATCGCGTTCGGGGCAATCGCTTTCTTCTCTGCTCCGATTCGCTTAGTGCCTTACAATCACTGCAGAAACTGTACCTAACGCAGTTTTCCGAAATTCCTTCACCAGGGAAGACGAATGGAATATTCCAGAATTTGAAACACGAACAGCTGCTAACATGAGTTTCTTAGAAGTAGATACCTTAGGTGTTGCGAAGCAACTCAAATCACTTGATACGGGCAAGTCTTCAGGTCCAGATTGTATACCGATTACTTTCCTTTCAGATTACGCTGATACAATAGCTCCCTACTTAGCAATCATATACAACCGCTCGCTCACCGATAGATCTGTACCTACAGATTGGAAAATTGCGCAGGTCGCACCAGTGTTTAAGAAGGGTAGTAGGAGTAATCCATCGAACTACAGACCTATATCATTGACGTCGGTTTGCAGTAGGGTTTTGGAGAATATACTGTATTCAAACATTATGAATCACCTCGAAGGGAACGATCTATTGATACGTAATCAGCACGGTTTCAGAAAACATCGTTCTTGTGCAACGCAGCTAGCTCTTTATTCGCACGAAGTAATGGCCGCTATCGACAGGGGATCTCAAGTTGATTCCGTATTTCTAGATTTCCGAAAAGCTTTTGACACCGTTCCTCACAAGCGACTTCTAATCGAGCTGCGGGCGTACGGGGTATCGTCTCAGTTGTGCGACTGGATTCGTGATTTCCTGTCAGGAAGGTCGCAGTTCGTAGTAATAGACGGCAAATCGTCGAGTAAAACTGAAGTGATATCGGGTGTTCCCCAGGGAAGTGTTCTGGGACCTCTGCTGTTCCTGATCTATATAAATGACGTGGGTGACAATCTGAGCAGTTCTCTTAGGTTATTCGCAGATGATGCTGTAATTTACCGTCTAGTAAGGTCATCCGAAGACCAGTATCAGTTGCAAAGCGATTTAGAAAAGATTGCTGTACGGTGTGTCAGATGGCAGTTGACGCTAAATAGCGAAAAGTGTGAGGTGATCCACACGAGTTCCAAAAGAAATCCGTTGGAATTCCATTACTCGATAAATAATACAATTCTCAAGGCTGTCAATTCAACTAAGTACCTTGGTGTTAAAATTACGAACAACTTCAGTTGGAAAGACCACATAGATAATACTGTGGGGAAGGCGAGCCACGGGGTTGCGTTTCATTGGCAGGACACTTAGAAGATGCAACAAGTCCACTAAAGAGACTGCTTATAATACACTCGTTCGTCCTCTGTTAGAATATTGCTGCGCGGTGTGGGATCCTTACCAGATGGGATTGACGGAGGACATCGAAAGGATGCAAAAAAGGGCAGCTCGTTTTGTATTATCACGTAATAGGGGAGAGAGTGTGGCAGATATGATACGCGAGTTGGGATGGAAGTCATTAAAGCAAAGACGTTTTTCGTCGCGGCGAGATCTACACTCCTGGAAATGGAAAAAAGAACACATTGACACCGGTGTGTCAGACCCACCATACTTGCTCCGGACACTGCGAGAGGGCTGTACAAGCAATGATCACACGCACGGCACAGCGGACACACCAGGAACCGCGGTGTTGGCCATCGAATGGCGCTAGCTGCGCAGCATTTGCGCACCGCCGCCGTCAGTGTCAGCCAGTTTGCCGTGGCATACGGAGCTCCATCGCAGTCTTTAACACTGGTAGCATGCCGCGACAGCGTGGACGTGAACCGTATGTGCAGTTGACGGACTTTGAGCGAGGGCATATAGTGGGCATGCGGGAGGCCGGGTGGACGTACCGCCGAATTGCTCAACACGTGGGGCGTGAGGTCTCCACAGTACATCGATGTTGTCGCCAGTGGTCGGCGGAAGGTGCACGTGCCCGTCGACCTGGGACCGGACCGCAGCGACGCACGGATGCACGCCAAGACCGTAGGATCCTACGCAGTGCCGTAGGGGATCGCACCGCCACTTCCCAGCAAATTAGGGACACTGATGCTCCTGGGGTATCGGCGAGGACCATTCGCAACCGTCTCCATGAAGCTGGGCTACGGTCCCACACACCGTTAGGCCGTCTTCCGCTCACGCCCCAACATCGTGCAGCCCGCCTCCAGTGGTGTCGCGACAGGCGTGAATGGAGGGACGAATGGAGACGTGTCGTCTTGAGCGATGAGAGTCGCTTCTGCCTTGGTGCCAATGATGGTCGTATGCGTGTTTGGCGCCGTGCAGGTGAGCGCCACAATCAGGACTGCATACGACCGAGGCACACAGGGCCAACACCCGGCATCATGGTGTGGGGAGCGATCTCCTACACTGGCCGTACACCACTGGTGATCGTCGAGGGGACACTGAATAGTGCACGGTACATCCAAACCGTCATCGAACCCATCGTTCTACCATTCCTAGACCGGCAAGGGAACTTGCTGTTCCAACAGGACAATGCACGTCCGCATGTATCCCGTGCCACCCAACGTGCTCTAGAAGGTGTAAGTCAACTACCCTGGCCAGCAAGATCTCCGGATCTGTCCCCCATTGAGCATGTTTGGGACTGGATGAAGCGTCGTCTCACGCGGTCTGCACGTCCAGCACAAACGCTGGTCCAACTGAGGCGCCAGGTGGAAATGGCATGGCAAGCCGTTCCACAGGACTACATCCAGCATCTCTGCGATCGTCTCCATGGGAGAATAGCAGCCTGCATTGCTGCGAAAGGTGGATATACACTGTACTAGTGCCGACATTGTGCATGCTCTGTTGCCTGTGTCTATGTGCCTGTGGTTCTGTCAGTGTGATCATGTGATGTATCTGACCCCAGGAATGTGTCAATAAAGTTTCCCCTTCCTGGGACAATGAATTCACGGTGTTCTTATTTCAATTTCCAGGAGTGTATTTACGAAATTTCAGTAGCCGACTTTCTCTTCCGAATGCGAAAATATTTTGTTGAGCCCAACCTACATAGGTAGGAATGGTCATCAAAATAAAATAAGAGAAATCAGACCTCGAACAGAAAGGTTTAGGTGTTCGTTTTTCCCGCGCGCTGTTCGGGAGTGGAATGGTAGAGAGATAGTATGATTGTGGTTCGATGAACCCTCTGCCAAGCACTTAAATGTGAACTGCAGAATAATCATGTAGATGTAGATGTAGATGAAGAGATGGTCCAGCTGATACATGACCAACTATACCTGCTCCAACGGCGGGGTAAGGAGGTGTCCTTCTGCTGGGTGGCTGGTCATGTAGGAATATGGGGCAATGAACAGGCCGATCTGGCTGCAAAGGAGGCCTGCAGAGAGCAGGATGTGGTCGAGTGTCCTATTCCCTTGCAGTCCGTCATTTCTGCACTCCACCGGAAGTGCACGGAGTTTTGGGAGGAAGAATGGCTGGCGGTGACGGCCAATAAACTGTGGTTGGTGAAGTCAACAACTCGGCCGTGGCGTTCCTCCTGCCAGTTGCTCAGGAGGGAAGAGGTGGCCCTCACACGTCTTCTGTCCTCTCACACATAGCTTTCTATTACAGCCTCAGGATCCTCCGTTTTGTGATGCTTGTGCTGTGCACATCTCTGTCCGGCACACTCTAACAGACTACATTTTATACCGCGATGCAAGGGCAGAAACACGAGTTGATGCGGATCTGCCCTGTGTTTAAGCTAACGATGAGACGTGTGCGTCTAGGGTTTTAAAGTTTTCTGATGTGTCTGGTGTAATGGTACTTGAATTACGTAATCATTACGGCAGCTCACCTCAACCTCTCGATACCAGCAATATTCTACTGTGTTCTGACACAACATTCAGATTTGATTTCATTAATGTAGAGACACACATCGATATGTTTATATTGCAATGATATTATTCTTACGTGTATTCTTTCTTCTGTCACTATAATCTTTGTCGTACTTGTAACTCTGCTTTTTGGGCGCGTAAGTAGTTAGAGAGTCGGACCTTGAGAAAATCAAGTCTTGGACGTCGTGTTGGAAAGACGCATATTGTAGCCAGCTTATAAAATGTGAACTTTAACAGTGAGGAAGATGTTTTCAAGTATGTTTTGTATTGTGAAGTGATGTTTTGTGTGTTGCGTGATATTACAGCAAAACTAATAAAAAAGAATTGTAACTTAAATTCGGAGTGCTGATTACTTTTTTACATCACTATTGTCCTACAAAAGTGTAATCTTCAAGAATGGTTTGTGAAACACATCTACAAAACTTTTGTATATCGCAGAATAAAACCTAGGCCTCTTTGCATCCGAGCTTGGAATCAACACCACCAAGATTTTCGACGATTGAGCCACGATTTTACAACGAGACCAGCGTGGGAAACGCGAAAAGATGAGCGCCTAGTTTATTCATTATTACATGAAATGACTTTATTAACTGTGCTCTAATGACACCTGCCACATAATAACTTTGTTGTTGCCCGAAAATGCAGTATTTAGCAGCGTGAGCAACACCACAATCATTATTAAATTTTGACCTTTGTTGTGGTAGGGTTGTTGGACTGGACTCTGGCCTAATCCTTTAGGCTGGAGGTTTTAGTGCATTGCAGAGTGGCTGACTCCTCCCTTTTTTCCTTGCGGTCAGCCAGACACTTCCATCTGCTATATTGTTTTAGCTCCCTCTACCACTTTCTTCCTGTGTTGTCCATGTTTTACTGCTGACGACATGCTTCGTCCCACGCTTCGGTGTGGGTAGGCACATATTTTTCAAAACTTGTTACCTGTGTTTTATGTTCTGTTTTATCTTACTGTTCCGAGTATTTTCTTGATACCCGTCTCACTATGTTACTGGGCGGACGCTGAAGACCTTGCTGTCGTGCGCCCAAGAAAACCCTCTGCTACTCTACTACCCATGATCCAACGCTAGCCACTAGACCACGAGCTGCGGACCTGTGCGTGCGAACGTTGAAGGTTGAGCGTGCATTGTTTCTGACGTCACAGCTAGGAAATAGCACGTCGGGAAGTCTTTCCAAACGTCCAGAACAATTCCTAGCACGTCAGATATTTTGAACGTTGATCAGCGAGGTGGCAGGACACCTCCTACGTCACATGCACGCCATCTTCCTTAAGCCGTCGGCGCACGGCCCGTGCTGTCGAGCGTCAACGTTGAGCCTGCAGAGTTCGACGTGTTGCTGAACGCTCAGGAACGATGCGACTTGTGTGTTTTCAAGAAGGGACGTCGAATAGATGTGCAGAACTATAGACCTATATCTCTAACGTCGATCAGTTGTAGAATTTTGGAACACGTATTATGTTCGAGTATAATGACTTTTCTGGAGATTAGAAATCTACTCTGTAGGAATCAGCATGGGTTTCGAAAAAGACAGTCGTGTGAAACCCAGCTCGCGCTATTCGTCCACGAGACTCAGAGGGCCGTAGACAAGGGTTCCCAGGTAGACGCCGTGTTTCTTGACTTCCGCAAGGCGTTCGATACAGTTCCCCACAGTCGTTTAATGAACAAAGTAAGAGCATATGGACTATCAGACCAATTGTGTGATTGGATTGAAGAGTTCCTAGATAACAGAACGCAGCATGTCATTCTCAATGGAGAGAAGTCTTCCGAAGTAAGAGTGATTTCAGGTGTGCCACAGGGGAGTGTCAGAGGACCGTTGCTATTCACAATATACATAAATGTCCTTGTGCAGAACATCGGAAGTTCACTGAGGCTTTTTGTGGATCATGCTATAGTATATCGAGAGGTTTTAACAATGGAAAATTGTACCGAAATGCAGAAGGATCTGCAGCGAATTGACGCATGGTGCAGGGAATGGCAATTGAATCTCAATGTAGACAAGTGTAATGTGCTGCGAATACGTAGAAAGAAACATCCCATATAATTTAGCTACAATATAGCAGGTCGTAAACTGGAAGCAGTTACTTCCATAAATTATCTGGGAGTAGGCATTAGGAGTGATTTAAAATGGAATGATCATATAAAGTTGATCGTCGGTAAAGCAGATGCCAGACTGAGATTCATTGGAAGAATCCTAAGGAAATGCAATCCGAAAACAAAGGAAGTAGGTTACAGTACGCTTGTTCGCCCACTGCTTGAATACTGCTCAGCAGTGTGGGATCCGTACCAGATAGGGTTGATACAAGAGATAGAGAAGATCCAACGGAGAGCAGCGCGCTTCGTTACTGGATCATTTAGTAATCGCGATAGCGTTACGGAGATGGTGGATAAACTCCAGTGGAAGACTCTGCAGGAGAGACGCTCAGTAGCTCGGTACGGGCTTTTGTTGAAGTTTCGAGAACATACCTTCACCGAAGAGTCAAGCAGTATATTGCTCCCTCCTACGTATATCTCGCGAAGAGACCGTGAGGATAAAATCAGAGAGATTAGAGCCCACACAGAGGCATACCGACAATCCTTCTTTCCACGAACAATAAGAGACTGGAATAGAAGGGAGAACCGATAGAGGTACTCAAGGTACCCTCCGCCAAACACCGTCAGGTGGCCTGCGGAGTATGGATGTAGATGTAGATGTAGATGTAGACTCTACGTGGGACCCGTGTTTCTAGTTCGTAAATCACACGGGAGCGCGTGAAATTCCCACGTTAGCTCTATTAAAACGCACATTTTCTCCATTGTCTATATCCTAGTCGCGTTCTTCTATATGTAATACACGCAAATAAAAACTTCAATACCAATATACATGTCTCAAGACAAAAAGGGAAGTACCTGTCCAATCAATAACGACACAGGCTAATAAATATCCAATACAAACAGCGTGACACAAATATCCAATAGTTATCC
The DNA here is from genome assembly GCF_023898315.1 of Schistocerca nitens. NCBI lineage: Eukaryota > Metazoa > Arthropoda > Insecta > Orthoptera > Acrididae > Schistocerca > Schistocerca nitens. The sequence continues at coordinate 56,663,549 of NC_064624.1, forward strand.
ACATAAGATAAACATTATTTTATCAGTTCAAAAATGGTTCAAATGGCTTAACTTCTGAGGCCATCAGTCGCCTAGAACTTAGAAATAATTAAACTAACCTAAGGACATCACACACATCCATGCCCGAGGCAGGATTCGAACCTGCGACCGTAGCGGTCGCTCAGCTCCAGACTGTAACGCCTAGAACCGCACGATCACTCCAGCCGGGTTATTTTATCATTCACACGTTTTAGTAAAATCCTGATGCCATTCTTACTTGATCACTGTTCCTACCCAGTAGCAGAATCATTACAACATGTAAATTACGAAACTTAAAAGAAAAAGGAACAAAATATGTACATAAAAGTAGCGCAAGCTGTCCTGTAGATTGAGTCAATCGAGTAAAAAATGGTTCAAATGGCTCTGAGCACTATGGGACTTAACAGCTATGATCAGTCCCCTAGAACTTAGAACTACTTAAACCTAACTAAGGACATCACACAACACCCAGTAATCACGAGGCAGAGAAAATCCCTGTCCCCGCCGGGAATCGAACCCGGGAACCCGGGCGTGGGAAGCGAGAACGCTACCGCACGACCACCAATCGAGTACTCAAAAAAAGGTGAACTTATACACTACTGGCCATTAAAATTGCTACACCAAAAAGAAATGCAGATGGTAAATACTGGACAAATATATTATACTGGAACTGACATGTCATTACATTTTCACACAATTAGGGTGCATAGATCCTGAGAAATCAGTACCCAGAACAACCACCTCTGGCCGTAATAACGGCCGTGATACGCCTGGGCATTGACTCAAACACAGCTTGGATGGCGTGTACAGGTACAGCTGCCCATGCAGCTTCTACACGATACCACAGTCCATCACTGACTGGTGTATTGTGATGAGCCAGCTGCTCGGACACCATTGACCAGACGTTTTCAATTGGTGAGAGATCTGGAGAATGTGCTGGCCAGGGCAGCAGTCGAACATTTTCTGTATCCAGAAAGGCCCGCACAGGACCTGCAACGAGCGGTCGTACATTATCCTGCTGAAATGTAGGGTTTTGCAGGGATCAAATGAAGGGTAGAGCCACGGATCGTAACACATCTAAAATGTAACGTCCACTGTTCAGAGTGCCGTCAATGCGAACAAGAGGTGACCGAGACGTGTAACCGACGGCACCCCATACCATCACGCCCGGTGATACGCCAGTATGGCGATGACGAATACACGCTTCCAATGTGCGTTCACAGCCATGTCGCCAAACACGGATGTGACCATCACGATGCTGCATTCATCCGAAAAAATGACGTTTTGCCCTTCGTGCACCCAGGTTCGTCGTCGAGTACACCATCGCACGCGTTCCTGTCTGTGATGCAGCGTCAAGGGTAACCGCAGCCGTGGTCTCCGAGCTGATAGTCCGTGCTGCTGCAAATGTTGTCGAACTGTTAGTGCAGATGGTTGTTGTCTTGCAAACGTCCCCATCTGTTGACTCAGGGATCGAGACGTGGCTGCCCGATCCGTTACAGCCATGCGGATAAGATGCCTGTCATCTCGACTGCTAGTGATACGAGGCCGTTGGGATCCAGCACGGCGTTCCGTATTACCCTCCTGAACCCACCGATTCCATATTCTGCTAACAGTCATTGAATCTTGACCAACGCGACCAGCAATGTCGCGATACGGTAAACCGCAATCGCCATAGGCTACAATCCGACCTTTATCGAAGTCGGAAACGTGATGGTACGCATTTCTCCTCCTTACACGAGGCATCACAACAACGTTTCACAAGGCAACGCCGGTCAACTGCTGTTTGTGTACGAGAAATCGGTTGGAAACTTTCCTCTAGTGAGCACGTTGTAGGAGTCGCCACCGGCGCCAGCCTTGTGTGAATGCTCTGAAAAGCTAATCATTTGCATATCACAGCATCTTCTTCCTGTCGGTTAAAATTCGTGTGTGTAGCATGTCGTCTTCGTGGTGTAACAATGTTAATGGCCAGTAGTGTATTTTCATAACATCAGTTATTGTAGTATATACTTACATTAAACTAATAATAAAGCATCAGAACCTATTAAAAATGCGAATGTGAAAAAAATACTTAGGCGTGGCAAAACGCGAACCACCGCCACATACGTATATCGATCGAAATCATGAACGCTGCTCACTACGCTAAACAGACTACAAACCATTTAGAGTCAATCCTCACATGTTGGACTTGCTCAAAGCTTTAATCGTAGCTATGTTACTAATTGAAATTTAATTACAACAAATTGTTCCAAGAACAATGTGTTTCTGGTGGATCTTCAGTGTGTCTCCCGCGCACGGGTTCCCGGGTTCGATTCGCGGCGGGGTGAGGGATTTTCTCTGCCTCGTGATGACTGGGTGTTGTGTGATGTCCTTAGGTTAGTTAGGTTTAAGTAGTTCTAAGTTCTAGGGGACTGATGACCATACATGTTAAGTCCCATAGTGCTCAGAGCCATTTGAACCAATTTCTTTCAGTCTGTCACTGCCACGGCCGGTGTGGCCGTGCGGTTCTAGGCGCTTCAGTCTGGAACCGCGCGACCGCTACGGTCTCAGGTTCGAATCCTGCCTCGGGCATGGATGTGTGTGATGTCCTTAGGTTGGTTAGGTTTAAGTAGTTCTAAGTTCTAGGGGACTGATGACCTCAGTAGTTAAGTCCCATAGTGCTCAGAGCCATTTTTGTCACTGCCATCAAATGGCGTACTCTCATTCTTTTGCCACGAATATGACGTTTCTCATTATTGTATTGCTACGAATCACAAAGTTACAATGGGTTTTCCAGTGCTTCGCAATTCGTTGGTGCTCAGAAACGGCATATATACGAGGGTCAGTCAAAAAGTAATGCCTCCTATTTTTTTTTCTACGTTTAATTGTCAGGAAATTTAAATGCAATTACATAGGTTGAAAACCACAACATTGAGGATCATTTTGTCATTTTTCAATGTAATCTCCGCCCATCTCTACAGTTTTGGTCCATCTTTGAACAAGGGCATGTATCCCAGCACGGTAAAAATCACAGCTCTGCTTCCTAAGCCATTGACGCACGGATGTTTTGACGGCCTCCTCATCTTCAAAATAATCCCACGATGAGCTTCTTTTAGTGGCCCGAACGGATGGAAGTCTGATGGTGCCAGGTCAGGGCTGTATGGGGGATGAGGCAAAACTTCCCATCCAATTTTGACAATCTCGTCAGAGGTGTGACGACTGGTGTGTGGTCTTGCATTGTCATGCAAAAGAAGAACATCTGCCATTGATTTTGTTGGGCGAACTCGCTGAAGACGTGCTTTAAGTTTATTGAGGGTTGTGACGTATTGAACAGAATTTATTGTGCATCCCTGCTCCAAAAAATCAACCAGAATCACACCCTCTGTATCCCAGAAAACTGTTGCCATAACTTTCCCTGCCGATCGCACAGTTTTGAATTTTTTCTTCCTCGGCGAGCTTGTGTGACGCCACTCCATTGACTGCCTCTTTGATTCGGGTTCAAAAAAATGCACCCATGTTTCGTCCCCGGTCACAATTTTTTTCAGAAACTCATCTCCCTCCAAACGGAAGCGCTGCAAGTGTTGGGAGGCTATTGTTTTCCTTGCCTCTTTATTCTGATCGGTTAACATTCTTGGAACCCACCGTGCACAAACTTTTGGGTACCCCAATTGTTTAATAATCGTGATCACACTGCCTTTACTAAGAGAAATAATGCGACACACTTCATCTGCAGTCACCCGACGGTCACCACGAATGATGTCATCAACTTGCTGAATGTTGTGTGGAGTCACTGCACTCACCGGCCTGCCGCTCCGCTTTTCGTCAGTCAACGGTGTTTGCCCTTCAGCTTCCTTACAACGACGAACCCATCGTCTAACAGTGCTGACATCCACTGTCACAACACCATACACCTTCTTCAGTCTTTCATGAATGCGTATGGGCGTTTCACCTTCTGCATTCAAGAATTCAATCACACAACGCTGTCTCAAACGAACATCGATGTCGGCCATCTTACAAACTTCTGCTGTGCTGCCACCTGTTGACACAGAAAGTTACTACTGCAGTGGATTGCAGAAGAAGGTTTGAGGAATGGCGCCAAATTCAAATTTTTCACTTAACTTAATTTCTTTAAGTAGAAAAAAAATGGGAGGCATTACTTTTTGACCGACCCTCGTACGTATACGCTTGAACTGAATGCAATGCTGCCCACGAGAAAGACAGTCCGCGGCGCGTGCGTCACGAAGCTATCCAGCTCGGTCGCTTAACTCAGCAGACAAACTGCGTTCCTACACCTGTTTACTCGCAGCTGGGTGTGTACTTATTAACGAGAATTGCGTCTTCTACTAGAATCTGGTATAATCAAGTCTTAGTGATTATTAGTCGTACAGGAAAGTTTAAGATGAATTCTCGACGTAAATGGTATAACGGCTTGTTTGTAACATTTAGTCTCTTTTGCGTAATCCTCATTTCATACAAGATGTGGTTACTTAAGCAACTGATAATCATTTTTATATGATTTTAATTTTATTGTACCCCAGTACAGCCGTAACAAATTATTACTGGACTTATGCACTTTCTATCATTACAGGGCTAATAAAAGTAAGATTCCATAATCATGGACTCCATTAGAACATGCATTTCTCGTTTGTACGTACAGACACAGTTACGAGTTAACACGTGTACAAACTGCTTAGTTGATCGAGCCTACCTTCGTGACGTACGCACCAAGGCCGACGGCTTCGGATGGCGTACATGTGACGTAGGTGGCGTTGTGTCATCTGATTGGTCAACGCTCAGACGAACGCTCAGATTACCGGGTGATCAAAAAGTCAGTATAAATTTGAAAACTGAATAAATCACGGAATAATGTAGATAGAGAGGTAAAAATTGACACACATGCTTGGAATGACATGAGGTTTTATTAGAACCAAAAAATACAAAAGTTCAAAAAATGTCCGACAGATGGCGCTCCATCTGGTCAGAATAGCAATAATTAGCATAGCAAAGTACGACAAAGCAAAGATGATGTTCTTTACAGGAAATGCTCAATATGTCCACCATCATTCCTCAACAATAGCTGTAGTCGAGGAATAATGTTGTGAACAGCACTGTAAAGCATGTCCGGAGTTATGGTGAGGCATTGGCGTCGGATGTTGTCTTTCAGCATCCCTAGAGATACACTTCAGACTTCAGGTAACCCCAAAGCCAATAATCGTACAGACTGAGGTCTGGGGACCTGGGAGGCCAAGCATGACGAAAGTGGCGGCTGAGCACACGCGTCTAGCAATATGGGGTGGAACGCCATCCTGCATAAACATCGTACGTTCCAGCAGGTGTTTATCAGACGGGCTGGGGATGATGCGATTCTGTAACAAAATGGTTCAAATGGCTCGGAGGACTATGGGACTCAACTTCTGAGGTCATTAGTCTCCTAGAACTTAGAACTAGTTAAACCTAACTAACCTAAGGACATCACACATATCCATGCCCGAGGCAGGATTCGAACCTGCGACCGTAGCGGTCTCGCGGTTCCAGACTGCAGCGCCTAGAACCGCACGGACACTTCGGCCGGCATTCTGTAACATATCGGCATACCTCTCACCCGTCACGGTAGCAGTTACGAAACCAGAATCACGCATTTCCTCGAAAAAAAAGGCCCGATAATGTTTTTTTTTTTTTGGTTCTAGTAAAACCCCATGTCATTCCAAGCATGTGTGTCAATTTTTTTACCTCTCTATCTACATTATTCCGTGGTTTATTAAGTTTTCAAATTTATACTGACTTTTTGATCACCCGGTATATGACGTGCTAGATATTGCTCTGCACGTTCGGAAAGACTTCCCAACGTGCTGTTCCACGCTATGACGTCAGAAAATCGGCACCCTTAACGCCCAACGTTCGGATGCACGGTCCGTGTGCCAACGGCTTTAGGTGCAGAGTTGTAAGGCGCCATATTGGTTTCCAGTCGAAGCCCGTATGTACATATGCCGTTGCTGAGCACCAACAAACTGGGGAGCTCTCCAAAAGCCTCAGTATGATTGCCGCGCGGGTAGCCGGGCGGTCTAGGCGTCTTTACACGGTCCGGGCGGCCCCTACCCGTCGGAGGTTCGAGTCCTCCCTCCGGCATGGGTGTGTGTGTTGTCCTTAACGTAAATTAGCGTAAGTTAGTGTGTAAGCTTAGGGACCGATGACCTCAGCAGTTTGGTCCCATAAGACTTTGCGAAAAAAATTCCAAATTTCACAGTGATCCGTTGTACTAAAATGACAAGAAGCGTCATATTCGTGGTAAAATAATTATTGCAACTTGCCGTTTGAAATCATCAGCATGTTGAGGATCGACTATAAAGGTGTTGTTCCTGTACAATTTATTATGATTAAATTTCAGACAGTAATATAGCTACAATTAAAGCTTTCACGGAAGAGTATGGTCTCAGGACAGTTAGTCTCGAGGTAGCGCAATGAGGAGTGTCCCAGTGTCCGACCTAAATTTTGAAGTGTCGCTGGTTCGGGGCCGAAGTGGCCGTGCGGTTCAAGGCGCTGCAGTCTGGAACCTCGAGACCGCTACGGTCGCAGGTTCGAATCCTGCCTCGGGCATGGATGTTTGTGATGTCCTTAGGTTAGTTAGGTTTAACTAGTTCTAAGTTCTAGGGGACTAATGACCTCAGCAGTTGAGTCCCATAGTGCTCAGAGCCATTTGAACCATCGCTGGTTCGCATCACAGTGTCCCAGCGAAATTTTGAGGTGCTAGTGGTTCGCACCCCATTATATTCCGAAATTTTTCTTCTAACATTCGCTTTTTTAATAGGTTCTGACACTTTCTTAAGGGGAGTAGGGCGTCAAACGGGCCGACTTGGAGCAGGAGAGTCACCACAGGACATTTTATTTTCTACTGTCTATACTTTTACAAATAAATTCATAAAACTTTGTCAGCATGACCAGGTAGGATTCAGGATTCACACTCATTGCAGTGGAAGTTCGAAAACATAACAAAATAAATGTTTTTTAGGTGTGAAATTTCATCATTTTTTTTCACTTACTAATGGCTGCATTTGTTGCTATTGGTACACTTTTCTTCATAAGTTAGAGAGATTCTTCGATGAATTTTGCACAGCATACATACCATACTTACAGGTGTATGAAACTCTAGAATTTATTTAATTTATGAAAAAACGAATGATCTGTTGTATTTTAAACTTCATGTCTAGAAAAAACACAAATTTTATAGTTAATTACCTCAATTTTTACAACAGTTTTTAATAGATTTGGAAAATTCTAGAGTTTGATACACCTTTAATTACGGTTTGTATGCTGTGCAAAATTCATCGAACCATCTCTCTTACTTATGAAGAAAAGTGTACCTATAGCAACAAATGCTGCCATTACTAAGTGAAAAAAATGATGAAATTTCACGTGTAAAAAAAAAATTACTTCGTTATGTTTTCGAACTTCCACTGCTATGAGTGTGAATTCTGAATCCTTCCTGGTCATGCTGACAAAGTTTTATGAATTTATTTGTAAAAGTATAGACAGTGGGAATTAAAATGTCCTGTGGTGCCTCTCCTGCTCCAAGTCGGCCCGTTTGACGTCCTACCCACCTTGTTTAATACAAGTATATACTATAATATTAGACGTTAAGTAAATAAAAGGTCGCTCTTTTCGAGGGATGGGTTTGTTCGATTGGCTTAATCTACAGGGCACCCTGCACTAGTTGCAGTACGTTATTTTGTCCTTTTAAAGTTTGTAATTCACACATAGAGATTCTGCTACTGAGTAAGAACACTGATCAAGTAAGAATGACCTTAGGGTTCCACTAAAAAGTGGGAATCGTGAAATAATTTTTATCTTATGTGGAGATTATTAACGCACTATTTGTAATGGAAAGTTGCCACTCACCATATAGCGGAGATGTTGAGTCACAGATAGACACAACAAAAGACTCTCACAATTACAGCTGTCGGCCATTAAGTCCTTCGACATCAACAGACACACACACACACACACACACACACACACACACACACACACACACACACAGACGAAAACGCAGCTCACACACACGACTGCAGTCTCAGGCAACTGAAACCACATTCTGAGAGTCTTTTGTTGTGTCTACACTCCTGGAAATGAAGAAAAGAACACTTTGACACCGGTGTGTCAGACCCAACATACTTGCTCCGGACACTGCGAGAGGGCTGTACAAGCAATGATCACACGCACGGCACAGCGGACACATCAGGAACCGCGGTGTTGGCCGTCGAATGGCGCTAGCTGCGCAGCATTTGTGCACCGCCGCCGTCAGTGTCAGTCAGTTTGTCGTGGCATACGGAGCTCCATCGCAGTCTTTAACACTGGTAGCATGCCGCGACAGCGTGGACGTGAACCGTATGTGCAGTTGACGGACTTTGAGCGAGGGCGTATAGTGGGCATGCGGGAGGCCGGGTGGACGTACCGCCGAATTGCTCAACACGTGGGGCGTGAGGTCTCCACAGTACATCGATGTTGTCGCCAGTGGTCGGCGGAAGGTGCACTTGCCCGTCGACCTGGGACCGGACCGCAGCGACGCACGGATGCACGCCAAGACCGTAGGATCCTACGCAGTGCCGTAGGGGACCGCACCGCCACTTCCCAGCAAATTAGGGACACTGTTGCTCCTGGGGTATCGGCGAGGACCATTCGCAACCGTCTCCATGAAGCTGGGCTACGGTCCCGCACACCGTTAGGCCGTCTTCCGCTCACGCCCCAACATCGTGCAGCCCGCCTCCAGTGGTGTCGCGACAGGCGTGAATGGAGGGACGAATGGAGACGTGTCGTCTTCAGCGATGAGAGTCGCTTCTGCCTTGCTGCCAATGATGGTCGTATGCGTGTTTGGCGCCGTGCAGGTGAGCGCCACAATCAGGACTGCATACGACCGAGGCACACAGGGCCAACACCCGGCATCATGGTGTGGGGAGCGATCTCCTACACTGGCCGTACACCACTGGTGATCGTCGAGGGGACACTGAATAGTGCACGGTACATCCAAACCGTCATCGAACCCATCGTTCTACCATTCCTAGACCGGCAAGGGAACTTGCTGTTCCAACAGGACAATGCACGTCCGCATGTATCCCGTGTCACCCAACGTGCTCTAGAAGGTGTAAGTCAACTACCCTGGCCAGCAAGACCTCCGGATCTGTCCCCCATTGAGCATGTTTGGGACTGGATGAAGCGTCGTCTCACGCGGTCTGCACGTCCAGCACGAACGCTGGTCCAACTGAGGCGCCAGGTGGAAATGGCATGGCAAGCCGTTCCACAGGACTACATCCAGCATCTCTACGATCGTCTCCATGGGAGAATAGCAGCCTGCATTGCTGCGAAAGGTGGATATACACTGTACTAGTGCCGACATTGTGCATGCTCTGTTGCCTGTGTCTATGTGCTGCCTGTGGTTCTGTCAGTGTGATCATGTGATGTATCTGACCCCAGGAATGTGTCAATAAAGTTTCCCCTTCCTGGGACAATGAATTCACGGTGTTCTTATTTCAATTTCCAGGAGTGTATCTGCGACTCAGGATCTCCGCTATATGGTGAGTTGCAACTTTCCTTCGCATAATACGAGTATGTTAAATTCCATCCTGGATTTTCCATTGTTTTATATTTGTAATGGAAGTTTTGTGAGCTGGTGTCCATACTGACTGTACATGCTACTTCCCTTTTTGCCTTATAATATTTTCACTGATATTGAAGTTTTTATTTATGAATACTGCATACAGAACAAGCTGACTAGCATACGGATAGGGAGGAGAGTACGTTTTAATAGACCTACTATGGGAATTTTACAACCGTACATTTCGTAAACGGTGTGATTTACGAGCCAGATACAGCCGACTTTCTTAGCGTTCAGCAACGTGTTCATATCGGCACGCTCAATATTGACTTTCAACAGCACGGTCCATGTGCTGACGGCTTTTGATGTTTAAACCACAAGAGAAAAGTTTCATTCGTTTAAATGAAAAAAAAAATCGAGAGGGAAAATCCGTCACATAAAAATGGAATGTGTCAGTATATGAAATTACAACATGACAGTAATAACAGATAAAAATAAAATGTTTATGAACCCAAAAAAAGTCAAGCCATAAGTTTCAGTAAATGTAGTGAACAATATAACATAAGAATCAGCGTAATTTTCCAAGGAATTCCTGAACAGAATAGAAGGAGAGACCCATGAGAAATCTCTTCAGTTTCGATTTGAAAGCGCGAGGATCACTGCTAAGATTTTTGAACTCTTGTGGTAGCTTATTCAAAATGGATGCAGCAGTATACTGCACACCTTTCTGCACAAGAGTTAGGGAAGTCCGATGCAAATGCAGGTTGAGTTTCTGCCGTGTATTAACTCAGTGAAAGCTGCTTATTCTTAGGAATAAGATGATATTGTTAAGAAGAAACGACAGTAAAGAATATAAATGAGGGTCGTCCACAAAGTAAGATCCGTTTGGTTATATAAAACAAAGGTGTACAGATACAGAGAAAACATTTATTGTACAAAAATCTACAACTGTTAAACTACTTTCTACATAGCTTCCGAAATTTTGTAGGCTCTTGTCATAGTGTGGGACAAGTTTCTGTACGTCTTCTTCATAGAAGGTTGCCGCCTGTGTATTCAAACACGTAGTAACACGTTCTTTCAGCTCGTCATCGTCGCTGTTGACTACCAAGGACAGGGTTTAGGTGTAAGAAAGGATGAAAGTCGCTACGAGCGAGGTCCGGGCTGTACAGAGGATAATCAAACGCGTCCCAGTGAAATTCCGGTAAAAGTTGTTTTCTCACATTCGCTGTGTGAGGTCGGGCATTTTCGTGGAGAAAAACAACACCTTTTGACAGTAATCCGCGGCGCTTGTTCTGCATTGCGCGGCGCAATTTCTTAACGGTCTCCTAGTAACCATGTGCACTGATTGTTTGGCCTTGTGGTAAGAAACCAATCAGCAAAATGCTTCTGTCCAAAAAAAAAAAACGGTGCACATGGCTTTTCAAGGTGTCAACATTTGCTTAGCTTAACCTTCGTTGGGGATGAAGCGTGCCTCCACTCCATTGATTGCCGTTTTGTTCCAGGGGTGTCGTACGCCTTCTTCATTGTAGCGTGTCAAAAACTGAAATGCACTGCCAATCCGCTGTTTTTTGTGTTGTTCAGTAAGATGGTTCAAATGGTTGAAATGGCTCTGAGCACTATGGGACTTAACATCTTAGGTCATCAGTCCCCTAGAACTTAGAACTACTTAAACCTAACTAACCTAAGGACGTCACACACATCCATGCCCGAGGCAGGAATCGAACCTGCGACCGTAGCAGCCGCGTGGTTCCGGACTGAGCGCCTAGAACCGCTAGACCACCGCGGCCGGCCTGTTCAGTAAGAATTTTGGGTACCCAACGTGAGCAAATTTTTCGAAATTTTAGTATTTCAGTAACAATTTCACGAATTAGTGATAGTGAGATTTGCGGAAGTGCAAACTTACGGTTGAGCTTAATCTTCTGTTCAATTGTCTGAACCAGTTCATCAGTAACCAGAGACGGGCGTCCACTTCGTTCTTCATTGTACACTTGATCACGTCCGCCATTGAACAGCTTGACCCATCTTCTAACCATTGAATCAATCATTTTTTCCGTAAACCTCGCAGATTTGCCGATGAATTTCCTTTGGTTTAATTTTCTTTGCATTTAGAAAACGAATGACTGATCTGATTTCACACGCGGCGGCTTTTTCAATTACGGCCGACGTTATAAAGAAGCACTACAAAGCACACGCCGGCAGCAGCAATCTGAAAATGGCGTACAAGTCTTCTCCTTGAGTCAGAGTAACTGCCGCGCATGTTCGGAACTGCGATCGTAGCGCTGCCACGGACAGAAATATAAACGGAACTTACTTTGTGGACGACCCTCGTATATTGAGAGACCAATGTCAAAATGCCCAGACAACTGAACAGGAGTCGACAAGAGGTTCGCGAACTTACACCACTTACTGCCTGAACAGCCCGTTTCTGAGCCATAAATACCATTTTAGAAGGGAAAGAGTTACCCCAAAATACACTACTGGCCATTAAAATTGCTACACCAAGAAGAAATGCAAATGATAAACGGGTATTCATTGGACAAATATATTATACTAGAACTGACATGTGATTACATTTTCACGCAATTTGGGTGCATAGATCCTGAGAAATCAGTACCAAGAACAACCACCTCTGGCCGTAATAACAGCCTCCATACGCCTGGGCATTGAGTCAAACACAGCTTGGATGGTGTGTACAGATACAGCTGCCCATGCAGCTTCAACACGATACCACAGACTTCAAGAGTAGTGACTGGCGCATTGTGACGAGTCAGTTGCTTGGCCACAATTGACCAGACGTTTTCAATTGGTGAGAGATCTCGAGAATGTGCTGGCCAGGGCAGCAGTCGAACATTTTCTGTTTCTAGAAAGGCCCGTACAGGACCTGCAACATGCGGTCGTCCATTATCCTGCTGAAATGTCGGGTTTCGCAGGGATCGAATGAAGGGTAGAGCCACGGGTCGTAACACATCTGAAATGTAACGTCCACTGTTCAAAGTACCGTCAATGTGAACAAGAAGTGACCGAGACGTGTAACCAATGGCACCCCATACCATCACGCCCGGTGATACGCCAGTATGGCGATGACGAATACACGCTTCCTGTTGTGTCGATTCCCTAAGGTCTCGACACAATGAGTGGCTAGGTGCACGCGAAACTAACGCAGACGGGCGTAAATTCTGAAACAGGAGACTGGATGAAAACTATAAAGAAAAGAAGAGAGATTTTAATATACTTAACTTTAATGTAGTCTTGTTCTTGTTGAAATACATCTCTTGCATAGTAGTAAGCAATTAGCAATGATACACATGGCGCCTTGCTAGGTAGTAGCGATGGACTAGCTGAAGGCTATTTAATCTGTCTCTCGGCAAATGAGAGGAAGACGTGATACGTGTGGTCGCAAGCTATGTCGTCCGTACAACTGGGGCGAGGTCAAGTCCGTGTCTTGTGACCTGCCCTGTGGTGGCGCTACGTTTGCGAATACACAGTGGCGACACGCGGGTCCGACATGTACTACAGGACCGCGGCCGATTTAAGTTACTACCTAGCAAGTGTGGTGTCTAGCGGTGACACCACATTCCTCCCCCGCAAATCGGCGAACGGTCGTGAGATAAGGCTTCCGCCCGCCGTGGGGAGGACCCCATGTTGACGTATGCGATGAGGTGGGGAGCCTAACAACAGGCGAGGCTGTGCCACCCGCACCCGGCCATTCGGTCCGAGGGGAGCTAGGAAACGCCTGCAAACCTAGTCCAGGGTGCACGTCAACATGAGGTGTATGCGCACGTAATGAGACAGAAGGGTCGACCTCCATGTGGTCGGAGCACCCGACGGGCGAAGACGACATCTGGTCCGGAGTGGGCAAGAGGTCCATGGCGGAGGACGGCTGGTCACGGGAAGCAAGCGGCGGCGCGTGACCCAGGGAGGCGCGAGGCGGCTGCAGCGAAGCGTCCGCTGCTGGCGGCGCCGGCGGCGGCTGCGGCGGCGCGACGCCATGAGGCAAAATGGAAGGCATCGTCGGTAACACCTGGGGATGAGGCGAGCCAGTAGATGGGTCCCCAGGGCGCTGACCTGACGGCTCCGTCGCTGAAAGCAGACGGGGAGCGGCAGAACCCAGGCGACGACAGAGGCGCAGCTGATTGAGATGCCGACGCACCTCACCAGAGGCCCCCAAAACCAAATACATCGCGCGGCCGAGGCAGCGAAGAATGCGCCCTGCGAGCCAACGCCGTGAACCGCGATAGTTGCGATAATAGACAACGTCGCCAGGAGCAAAAGCAGGAGTCTGCCGCTGCACAGGAACCTGATGTGGCGGATGCAACAAAGACATCAGAGTTCGATGAGGACGACCATGGAGCAATTCAGCCGGCGAGCGACCATCGCGAGGCTGAGAGCGATATGAGGACAAAAAGAGCAACAAAGCGTCCTCCCGAGAATGCGACGCTTTCAACTTCAACATCTGTGACTTGAAAGTCCGGACCAATCGTTCCGCGGCACCGTTTGACTGAGGCGAAAACGGCGCGGATGTCAGATGTTGAATACCATTGGCCTGGCAGAATGACTGAAATTCGGCGGACATGAATTGTGGGCCATTGTCGGAAACAATAGTCTGCGGAAGACCCTCAATGCAAAAGATAGCAGACAAGGCTTGGATTGTGGCAGAAGACGTCGTGGAAGACATCCGGACAACAAAAGGAAAATTACTGAAAGCATCGACCACAACCAACCATCGAGCATTCCAGAATGGACCAGCAAAATCGATGTGCAAGCGTTGCCAAGGGGAAGTGGCTTTCGGCCATGCAAAGAATTTCCGCGGCGGCGCGGATTGTTGTTCGGCACACGCCACGCAAGAGGAGCACATATTCGTAATCGCAGCATCGATGCCGAACCAAGTACAGTGCTGTCGAGCAAGTTGTGTCGTTCGCACTATACCCCAATGTCCTTGGTGAAGAAGCCGTAAGACAGAGGACTGGAACGAACGTGGGACCACGACTCGGGATTGATCATTATCGGAACGCAACAACAAAACACCACGTCGGACAAAAAGTCTCTCCTTGTGAGCAAAAAAACGGCGAACCAAAGGATCCGCGATCCGTGACTTTGACCAGGGCCATTGCGTAGCAACAAAACGCAAAACGGAAGCAAGGACAGGGTCAGCAGCTGTGGCAGTAGCTACACGACGAAAATCAATCGGAAACGATGCGACCACGTCATCGGTTTCCGAATCAATGAACATGCAAGCAAGTTCGGAAGAATCGAATGCTTTATCCGCTGCAACAGGCAAACGGGACAACGCATCAGCGTTGCCGTGCTTAGCAGTGGACCGATACAAGATATCGTAGCGGTACTGCGAGAGAAAAAGTGACCAGCGAATGAATTTCTGCGCTGTACGTGGAGGTACAGGCTTGTTCGGATGAAAAAGTGATGTCAAAGGCTTGTGGTCCGTGATGATTGTAAAGTGACGACCATACAAGAAATCGTGAAACTTTGTTACACCAAACACAAGAGCCAAAGCTTCCTTCTCTATTTGTGAATAATTTCTTTGCGCAGATGAGAGCAATTTGGACGCAAAGGCAATAGGGCGATCATGCGAACCATCTTTGTGCGCAAGCACCGCACCGATCCCGAAATCCGATGCATCAACCATCAACAAAAGGGGTTTTCGGGGATCGAATGGCGTAAGGCAAGTATTTGAAAGTAACGCCGATTTCAACTGGCGAAAGGCGCGTTCGCATTCCGTCGTCCAGACGAACGGAACACCTTTACGGCGTAAGCGATGAAGCGGAGCTGAAATGGAAGAAGCATTGCGCACAAACCGATGATAATAATTTACCTTACCCAGCACACTCTGTAGCTGTTTTAAGTTCTGCGGTGACGGCAAGTCCTGAATGGCACGAAGGTGCTCTGGACTCGGATGTATACCTTGGGCATTTATGACATGCCCCAGGTACGGTAAGTCACGAGCAAAAAACACACATTTGTCCTTCCTCAAGCGAAGACCATTCTGACGCAATACCTGAAATAATGTTCGGAGATTCTGCAAATGTTCGGCTTCTGTCTTTCCTGAGATCACAATATCGTCCAGATAGTTCGCAGCAGTAGGGACCGACGCACAAATAGTTTGTAAATATTGCTGAAACAAAGCAGGGGCGGATGCACACCCGAATGGCAGTCTTTTGAAGCGATACAAGCCAAGATGCGTGTTGACCACTAAGACGCGCTGGGATTCTTCGTCCACAGGTATCTGCAAGTACGCATCTGCTAGGTCCAATTTTGAAAAATATTTTCCCGGGCACAGTTTGTCAAAAAGATCTTCCGGGCGGGGCAAAGGAAAAGTAGCAGTCACCAGTTGTGGATTCACAGTTGCCTTGAAGTCCACACAAAGTCTCAATTTTCCGGAAGGTTTTGGCAAAATTACTAAGGGCGAGGCCCAGAGAGAAGCCTGCACTCGTTCAATG
Source organism: Schistocerca nitens (assembly GCF_023898315.1). NCBI lineage: Eukaryota > Metazoa > Arthropoda > Insecta > Orthoptera > Acrididae > Schistocerca > Schistocerca nitens. The sequence goes on from NC_064624.1 coordinate 56,679,581, forward strand.
ACACCTTGAGATTCTAATTCGGCTAATGTTCTTGCGACCTCATCACGCAATGCGTGGGGAACATTGCGCGCTCTGAAAAATTTTGGTTGCGCGTTAGCTTTCAGTTCCAAATGCGCTTCATAGTTCTTAGCGCAACCAAGGCCCGGTGCAAAAATGTCTGCAAATTCTTCACAAAGACTAGAAACACTGGCGGAAGGCACAGTCTGATTCACGGATAGGACCTGATTTACTATAGACAAATTAAACAATTGAAACAAATCTAAACCAAACAAGTTCACTGCACTAGAGGAACGAAGAACATAAAATGACACAAGTTTTGTCTGTCCCTTGTATGTTGCAATAAGGCTGCACTGTCCTAACACAGGTATATGCTGTCCTGAGTAACTAGTTAACGTAACATTTGCGGCACGCAATGGCGGGGCGCCCAGTTGTTTGTACGTGTCGTGAGTGAGCAAGGAAACTGCAGCTCCGGTATCGAGCTGGAATGGTATCACTTTTCCTGCAAAGTCTAAGTCCACAAAAAGTTTATTGTCTTGTTGACGACAAGAGCGACTGTCTCGTGCAATTTGAACTGATACAGGTCCAGAAGCACTTGCAACTTTACGGGATTTCCGGCGACGTCGACGCACACTTTGGGTGGGACGAACACAGTCACTGTTAGCTAAAGTGTCACTGGACGGGTGGGAATGAACGACATGAATGTCCATGGGCGAAGGTCCACGAGCCTGATTGTCCTGGGTGCGATTCCGGCGCGAAGCAAAGGGCCTGGAATTTGTGTGATTGTCTGACCTAAGCTTTTTCTGGCAAACACTTTGTACATGTCCTTTCTTTTGACAGTAAAAGCAAATAGCTTGGCGTGACGGGCAATTTTCACGCGAATGTCTAATTGCACACCGCGGGCAAGATTTCACTGCATTTGCTTGCTGACGCGGCGCACGTGGTTGCAAGCTAGGCGGCCGCAGCGAAGTCGGGCGCGAGGGCCGCTTAGCGTCCCGTGCAGCGGGCCCGGCGGGCCGATTAATGTGACACACTGCTGGCGAAGTTTCAAATGATGCCTGAGCAAAGTCAAGTGTGTCTTGCCTGTCCAATATGTCTATCACTTGTTGCAGGGAGGGATTAACTAGCTTCAAAATCTGTTCCCTTATGCGAACATCAGAAACGTTCTGTGCAATTGCATCACGCACCATAGTATCTGAATATGGGAGGCCACATTCACAGGCAAACGCGCAGTCTCTAGTAAGTCCTTGCAAAGTTGCTACCCACTCCCTGTTAGTCTGACCGGCCGTACGTTTTGTACGAAAAAACGTATACCGTTTGGCAACAACATTAACTGTTTCTTTGAAATAGGCATCCAAAGCAGACAAAATTTCTTCGTAGGACAGAGTTGCTACGTCGCGTCGGGGAAACAATTTCACTATCACACGGTAGGTAGACACACCGACACAAGAAAGCAAAAACGGCTGCCGCTCTTTACCTTGAATTCCATAAGCAGTGAGGTGGAAGTTGAACTGATCGGCCCACTCAGTCCAGCTTTCGGTTGTGGCCTCAAAGGGCCTAAATGGCGGTGCGACAGCGTTGTGTGGCGGCGGTAGCGAAGAAGCGGCTGCCGCCGCATCGGTTTGCAGCGCACGTTGACCCTGGACGAGCTGTCCAAGGGCTTCCAATAACGCCTGCGTCTGCTGATTCTGCAAGCGAAAAAATTCGGACAGTACATCTGGAGAATGCGGCGAAGCCATGACACAAGCAAATTAGAGCAAGTATAACACAAAGACTGCAACGTGGGCGCGGCACCACACCTCGTCGCCAAAATATTGTTGTGTCGATTCCCTAAGGTCTCGACACAATGAGTGGCTAGGTGCACGCGAAACTAACGCAGACGGGCGTAAATTCTGAAACAGGAGACTGGATGAAAACTATAAAGAAAAGAAGAGAGATTTTAATATACTTAACTTTAATGTAGTCTTGTTCTTGTTGAAATACATCTCTTGCATAGTAGTAAGCAATTAGCAATGATACACATGGCGCCTTGCTAGGTAGTAGCGATGGACTAGCTGAAGGCTATTTAATCTGTCTCTCGGCAAATGAGAGGAAGACGTGATACGTGTGGTCGCAAGCTATGTCGTCCGTACAACTGGGGCGAGGTCAAGTCCGTGTCTTGTGACCTGCCCTGTGGTGGCGCTACGTTTGCGAATACACAGTGGCGACACGCGGGTCCGACATGTACTACAGGACCGCGGCCGATTTAAGTTACTACCTAGCAAGTGTGGTGTCTAGCGGTGACACCACACTTCCAATGTGCGTTCACCGCGATGTCGCCAAACACAGATGCGACCATCACGATGCTGTAAACAGAACCGGGATTCATCCGAAAAAATGACGTTTTGCCATTCGTGTACTCAGGTTCGTTGTCGAGTACACCATCGCAGCCGCTCCTGTCTGTGATGCAGCGTCAAGGGTAACCACAGCCGTAGTCTCCGAGCTGATAGTCCGTGCTGCTGGAAACGTCGTCGAACTGTTCGTGCAGATGCTTGTTGTCTTGCAAATGTCCCCATCTGTTGACTCAGGGATCGAGACGTGGCTGCACGATCCGTTACAGCCGTGCGGATAAGATGCCTGTCATCTCGACTGCTAGTGATACGAGGCCGTCGGGTACCAGCACGGCGTTCCGTATTACCCTCCTGAACCCACCGATTCCATATTCTGCTAACAGTCATTGGATCTCGATCGACGCGAGCAGCAATGTCGCGATACGATAAACCGCAATGGCGATAGGCTACAATCCGACCTTTATCAAAGTCCGAAACGTGATGGTCCGCATTTCTCCTCCTTACACGAGGCACCGCAGCAACGTTTCACCAGGCAACGTCGTTCAACTGCTGTTTGTGTATGAGAAATCGGTTGGAAACTTTCCTCATGTCAGCACGTTGTAGGTGTCGTCACCGGCGCCAACCTTGTGTGAATGCTCTGAAAAGCTAATCATTTGCATATCACAGCATCTTCTTGCTGTCGGTTAAATTTCGCGTCTGTAGCACGTCATCTTCGTGGTGTAGCAATTTTAATGGCCAGTAGTGTATTATACCGTACGACATAAGCGAATGAGCAAAGTAGACTAATTTTCGTGTCGAACGATCATTTACTTCAAATACCGTTCGAATAGTGAAAATGACAGCATTAAGTCTTTGAACAAGACTCTGTATGTGGGCTTTCCATGATAGTTTACTGTCTATCTGAGCACCTAGAAACTTGAACTGTTCAGTTTCACTAATGATATGCCCATTGTGTGAAATTAAAACGTCGGGTTCCGTTGAATTGTGTGTTAGAAACTGTAAAGAATGAGTCTTACTGTGATTTAGCGTTAGTTTATTTTCTAGAAGTCATGAGCTTATCTCATGAAGTGCGCTATTTGAAACCGAGCCAATGTTGCCCACAACATCCTTTACTACCAAGCTAGTGTCATCAGCATCGTCTGTTGGTGTAATCCATTAATGGCAAATTTCGCCACACTGCCCTTACAGATATGTTATGTTATGTTAACTGGTGGCCTAGAAACGACAGAGAGGCTCCGTCCCCATCGCAGTCGCAGTGGTCCGCAACCCCATGACGACTACCCCTGTCCACTCACCCCTCCGCCGCCCCACACCGAACCCAGGGTTACTGTGTGGTTCGGCCCCCGGTGGACCTCACAAGGGACGTCTCACACCAGACGAGTGTAACCCCTATGTTTGCGTGGTAGAGTAATGGTGGTGTATGTGTACGTCGAGAACTCGACTCCGTAGCAATCGCCGACATAGTGCAGTTGAGGCGGAATAAGGGGAACCAGCCCGCATTTGCCGAGGCAGATGGAAAACCGCCTAAAAACCATCTACAGACTGGCCGGCTCACCGGACCTCGACACAAAACTGCCGGGCGGATTCGTGACGGGGACCAGGCGCTCCTTCCCACTCCGGAAAGCCGTGCGTTAAGCTGGGTTTACACTAGCAAGTCGCTTGCAGAAGTTATTGCTGCAAGTTATTGCTAGCTGCGCGCAGCTGTGTTTACATAGCAGCGCAAGAATTAAGCAAGATTCTTCCGCAAGTTCTTTGGCAAGAAACTTGCGTCAACAACTTGCTGATACTGTTTACATATGCTTTCAGTACCACTACGTCAGCCGAAATGTAAAATGACAAGTAGGCAGGTGAGATATGCTGCAGCTCTTGTAATTGTAATGCAAAACGTGAAAAACAAAGAGAGTGGATAATGAGAAGATCGCAAAACGGTGCCTATAATAACCTTTTGCAAGAACTTAGTATCGAGAGCATGGATACTTTTGAAAACTTTTGCAGAATGTCCTCAAATGATCTGGAGTATTTGTTGATGTTAACAGCGCCCGTCATATCAATACGAGACACAAACTTCCGTACTGCTATTTCAGCAAAGGAACGTTTGCTAGTCACTCTACGATTTATAGCTACTGGTGAGCTACGAATAAAATAGGCATTTCATTTATTTATGTGAAACATACAACCAAAAAAAGTTTGAATTTTGAAATCTCTTCTTTGTAGGAGACTCATACAAGTCCCTAATGTACTTGTTTCATATTCGCGTCAGCACGATTTCTCTGATCGTACCCGATGTATGTAGAGCCATTTTTAACATCTTGAAAAGGGAAAAATTATTTGAAGGCATGTGAAAACACTACAATGAAATTAAATTTTTACGAAATAAACTGCATTTTACAGAATGATATGCTTATAAAAATGTTTTTTTTTCTAATGCTTTTAAAATGGAAAGTGTCAAGTTAATTGAATAGAACATGTAATAATTACACATCGTCTTTTTCTAGACTCCTAAACAACAAGCGAGTGGATGCAGGTGGGAAAGGGGTTGTGTCTTCAAGTTATGTGTCTCTGTACTTCTTTCACAGATGTGTCGAATATCGACGAGATCTCATTTAATGCGCTCATCTTCTTGACTCTAGCCTTAAAGTCTCGGTTATGCACGTTCCATATTTTGTGGTAGCTCTCCACGGCTTCAATAAAATGTTCTGTATCCTGCTTTGTCCATTCCCGTTTCTCCTCCATTTCTGAAATTTATTTGCATATAATACGTAAGATGCTTGCATAAAATTAAGCCACCACATTAAGTAAAATGTTAAATATTAGTGTTATGCAGACGACATACTATAACTTGCGCTTCCTACTTGCAGGAAATAGAAATAAATCCTAAAAGCTGCAAGTTACTTGCAGCTACTTCTCGCGTGGTGTTCACACTGGAAGCGGAAAACGTGCAGCAAGTCACTTCCGCAATAAATTGCTACGGTCGCAAGTCGACTTGGCGGTATGTTTACACTGGCTAATCGCGCTGCAAGTTCCTCCACGCAACTAAATTGCTGCGATAACTTGCTAGTGCAAAGCGAGCATTAGACCGCACGGCCAACCGGGCGGGCTACAGATATGATACGCGTACCTCTGACATTGATTTCTGCGCTTATTTCAGGCAGAGTTGTTTGCCTGCCTGCACTGACAGCTCTACACAAACGCCGCTGCCCTCGGACGTTAAGTGAAGGCCCTCGGCCACGGCGTTGTCCGTGGCGAGAGCTGAACTCTGGTATTTTCGGCACACTCTTGACTTTGCCAATCCTGGAGTGTTGAATTCCCCAAACAATTTCCGAAATGGACTGTCCCATGTGTCTAGCTCCCACTACCGTTCCGCGTTCAGTGTCTCTTAATTGCCTGCCGGAGTGGCCGAGCGGTTCTAGGCGCTACAGTCTGGAACCGCGCCACCGCTGCTGTCTCAGGTTCGAATCCTGCCTCGCGCATGGATGTGTCTGATGTCCTTAGGTTAGTTAGGTTTAAGTACTTCTAAGTTCTAGGGGATCTAGGGCCGCTATACGGCTGTCTTAGGAACTATTACATGGAAAGAGAGGTCTGGCTATCGTCCCCTAGCGGGCGAACTGGTAAGAAAATCACGAAGGGGTGTCCACAGGGCTCTGTCCTGGGGCCGCTCTTTTGGGATATAAATATGGGCCCTCTCCTAGAGAGCTTGGAGAACAGTGTGGATGTGCTAGAGGCGATAGCTTACGCAGACGACCTCCTTCTGCTGGTTGGCGGCCGGAGTCGCGAAGACCTTGAACCCAAAATCAATAGGACACTAACAGTTCTCACACAATGGTGCCAGAACACGAGAATGACCATTGCGCCTAACAAGTCGACATATCTACTACTGAAAGGCCAATTGGCCAGGAATCCAACAGTAAGAATCGAGGGCTCACCGGTGATTTGGTATCGCGAGGCCCGGTATCTAGGAGTGATAATTGATGAACGGTGGAACTTCGCCAACACATTGCAACTGCAGCACAAAGATCACTGAAATGAAATGTCGTGTGACGAGGGCCTCCCGTCGGGTAGGCCGCTCGCCTGGTGCGAGTCTTTCGATCTGACGCCACTTCGGCGACTTGCGTGTCGATGGGGATGAAATGATGATGATTAGGACAACACAACACCCAGTCCCTGAGCGGAGAAAATCTTCGACCCAGCCGGGAATCGAACCCGGGCCCTTTGGATTGACAGTCCGTCGCGCTGACCACTCAGCTACCGGGGGCGGACACAAAGATCATTAGAAGCCCTGAACAGTCTTATCATGATAGGACACAGCAGATTTCATCTTCCAGCAGAACTCATAAAGCTATACCACAACACCATTCTTGTTTCCATTGTTGTTGGGTTACGGATCTGGAGTGTGGGCACGCAGGCTCACGAGGGTCGTGCCCGCTATGGCTGTGAGGAGGGTGCACGGAACATGCTTCTACACTCCACTGGAGCATACAGAGCATCTCCAGGAGGGGCACTACTAACACTCATGGGGGTGTGTCCCCTGGACATCAAAATCCGGGAACAGGCAGCCTGGTATTGGGTGAATAGGGGAGATGCAGAAAAAACTGAGAGCATCTTAGGAGTGTGGGTGGGGGACAAGTTTGCAATTAAAAGGAGAGGAGAAGAGCTATGGCAAGAACTCTGGGACACAGAGGAAACAGGCAGGAGGACTTACCAACTGCTCCCAAACATCAAAGAACGCCTCCAACTTTCGCATTTCCAACCGAGCAAGGGACCGTTGCACTTCCTCACAGGTCAGGGACCGTATCCGGCATATCTTTGCCGATTCGGGAAAAGGGCTAACCCCTCGTGTGACTGCCGAGCCGAACAGCGTACTCTGGATCACTGGCAACTGACCCTTAACATAGAGAAATGTAATGTATTGCGAATACATAGAAAGAAGGATCATTTATTGTATGATTATATGATAGCGGAACAAACACTGGTAGCAAATATCTGGGAGTATGCGTGCGGAACGATTTGAAGTGGAATGCACATATAAAATCAGTTGTTGGTAAGGCGGGTACCAGGTTGAGATTCATTGGGAGAGTCCTTAGAAAATGTAGTCCATCAAGAAAGGAGGTGGCTTACAAAACACTTGTTCGGTCTATACTTGAGTATTGCTCAACAGTGTGGGATCCGTACCAGATCGGGTTGACGGAGGAGATAGAGAAGATCCAAAGAAGAGCGGCGCGTTTCGTCACAGGGTTATTTGGTAAGCGTGATAGCGTTACGGAGATGTTTAGCAAACTCAAGTGGCAGACTCTGCAAGAGAGGCGCTCTGTATTGCAGTGTAGCTTGCTGTCCAGGTTTCGAGAGGGTGCGTTTCTGGATGAGGTATCGAATATATTGCTTCCCCCTACTTATACCTCCCGAGGAGATCACAAATGTAAAATTAGAGAGATTAGAGCGCGCACGGAGGCTTTCAGACAGTCGTTCTTCCCGCGAACCATACGCGACTGGAACAGAAAAGGGAAGTAATGACAGTGGCACGTAAAGTGCCCTCCGCCACACACTGTTGGGTGGCTTGCGGAGTATAAATGTAGATGTAGATGTAGATCTACGAGTGCCCTATCTTCGATGACGTAGCCAGCGATTTAAAAAACGAGCTACCAAACAACGACACCTATCAGCTAATCAGAGACCCTACCACATTCGACATAATAAACCGCCTTGCCAGCGAGGTGTCAGCAAACGTCCTGCGAGAATATCGAAGGGAAAATACATGAACCACCAGATGTGACATGACTCCAGGCGACCCATCCCATCCCGCCGGGGCGTGTACTGGCCAGTGGCCGCGACGGTAGGAATCCGCCGCGCTCTGGAACAGGGGGAGGGAGCGCCAACACCCGAATTTGACAATTGCGCACAGATAGTGACCTAGTAGTTATTCAACCATTCTCAGTAGAAAGAACACCCCAAACAGAACCTGCAGCGATCTTCCAAAAGGCCAGCCCGGTGCCAGGGGCACGACCACTGGGATTAGCTCAGTGGGCACGGCCACATAGTAGGTTTATACAACAACTGGCACGCCTGTAACCCTGCAGGAAGTAGCCCTTAGAATGGTTAGTTAAGACTAGACAGTAGATCTTACCCATTAACAAAGATCATTTCCTGTAGCAAGTAAGTTCACTGACAACTAGAAATAAAAAGTAAAAATGCTGCTAACATTATTATAAAATGTAATGTAGATTTAAGACCAACCAATGTATAAGGTGGTGGGTTATGATGTATGAAACTATTGGACAGAATAAAATGCTTCAAATGGCTCTGAGCACTATTGGACTTAACATCTGTGGTCATCAGTCCCCTAGAACTTAGAACTACTTACACCTAACTAACCTAAGGACGTCACACACATCCATGCCCGAGGCAGGATTCGAACCTGCGACCGTAGCAGTCGCGCGGTTCCGGACAGAACAAAGAAATTTTTTTTTTAAGTTCTAGGGGACTGATGACCTCAGATGTCCCATAGTGCTCAGAGCCATTTGAACCATTTTTTGTCTGTTACTTCCCGTCGAGCGGCCACAATGACCTCTGAAACCTTTTCACGTGACTCACCTGAGTACAAATGACAGTTGGGCCAATGCACTGCCCTTCTGTACCCTGTGTACTCGGTACTACCGCCATCTGTATGTGTACATATCGCTATCCGATGACCTTTGTCGCCTCAGTGCACGGCCGCGGCGGTCTCGCGGTTCTAGGCGCGCAGTCCGGAACCGTGCGACTGCTACGGTCGCAGGTTCGAATCCTGCCTCGGGCATGGATGTGTGTGTTGTCCTTAGGTTAGTTAGGTTTAAGTAGTTCTAAGTTCTAGGGGACTAATGACCACAGCAGTTGAGTCCCATAGTGCTCAGAGCCATTTGAACCATTTGAACCTCAGTGCATCCTACAGCGTGATTCCGTGATGATGTTACAAACTACCAGGGGATGATGGGGAGGGGTACACGTACGACGGCATGTTCAAAAGTAATTCCTCCGAAATTTTCAAATGAAAATTCTTAAAACCTTTCAAATAAAGCAAACTTTATTAACATTCTGTACCTTTAGTCTTCATGTTTACGTGTTTATTTCTCAACATGGTCAACCTGGTGAGGAACACACTTCTCCAAACGAGAAACCAGTTTGTCGAATTCCACGGCCTTATCTCTGCTTCTATCGCTTCACTACTATCAAAATGAAGCCTTCGGAGGTGTTCTGCACGTTTGGGGAACAGATGAAACTCGGATGTGGCCACGTCGGGACTATATGGAGGTTAAACGATGACAGTGAACGCAAATCGTGGGATAGTCGCAGTTGTCTCAGGACTCTTTATGTCATCAGGCATTTACATGGCCGGCCGGGGTGGCCGAGCGGTTCTAGGCGCTTCTGTCTGGAGCCGCGTGACCGCTGCGGTCGCAGGTTCGAATCCTGCCTGGGGCATGGATGTGTGTTAGGTATAAGTAGTTCTAAGTTCTAGGGGACTGATGACCTCAGATGTTAAGTCTCATACTGCTCAGAGCCATTTGAACCATTTCTGAACCATTTTCATGATAAAGGAAATGTGCCGATTCCTATTCGAAACTCGATTACAGCACGCTCTTTCTCACGCACCTTCCCAGTTTCATTACACACTGCCATGTTAGACGCTATAATTTTAAGTCCTCTAGCGGCAGAGTGTCGCAACGTAAGTCACTGAAGAGGAAAAGTCTGCCTAGTAATATGCATGAAATGTAATACCTCAACCGATATGAGAACAGAATAAAAAACTCAGACACATAGCCCTGCTCCGGAAATGACCGGGTCTTAAGTTCAAAATGGTTCAAATGGCTCTGAGCACTATGGGACTCAACTGCTGAGGTCATAAGTCCCCTAGAACTTAGAACTACTGAAACCTAACTAACCTGAGGACAACACACACATCCATGCCCGAAGCAGGATTCGAACCTGCGACCGTAGCGGGTCTTAAGTTACAAGCGAAAATCGTTCTGATACCTCCGACAATAGAATAGGGGAGAAGAGGAGTTTGTGGCACAACTTGACAAGAAGAAGGGACCGGTTGGTAGGGCATGTTGTGAGGCATCAAGGGATCACCAGTTTGGTACTGGAGGGCAGCGTGGAGGGTAAAAATCGTAGAGGGAGACCGAGAGATGAATACACTAAGCAGATTCAGAAGGATGTAGGCTGCGGTAGGTACTGGGGGGTGAAGAAGCTTGCACAGGATAGAGTAGCATGGAGAGCTGCATCAAACCAATCTCAGGACTGAAGACCACAACAACAACAACCTCCGACAACGGATCCCTTCTAATGCCACCCCTTTTTTTGCATATTTTGTGACTTGGTAGAAAAAATGCTCGTAAATATGAGCCATAGAAAGGACACTTTAACAGGTATGAGCACTGTTTATCATTGCTACTGTGAAACACATCTCTTCCACTGAACAAGTGCTCATATACTATGTGACACCTCATACCTCTTAAAGTGTCCTTTTTATGGCTCATATTTAAGATCATTTTTTCTACCACGTCTCAAAATATTCAAAAAAGGGGTGGCATTAGAAGGAATCCGTTGTCGGAGGTATCAGAACGATTTTCGCTTGTCATTTCCGCACCAGAGCTATGTGTCTGAATTGTTTATTCTGTTCTCATATCGGTTGAGGTATTACATTCCATGCATATTACTAGGTAGACTTTTCCTCTTTACTGACTTACATTGCAACACTCTCTACCTGGACATTCTCCATCTGGACACCTGGCTGAAAATGACTTACAAGTTCGTGGCGCTCTCCATCGGTAATACTGGATTTCAGTATGGTGTTGGCCCACCCTTAGCTTTGATGACAGCTTCCTCTCTCGCAGGCATATATTCAATCAGGTGCTGGGAGGTTTACAGGGGGAATGGCAGCCCATTCTTCACGGAATGCTGCACTGAGGAGAGGTATCGATGTCAGTCAGTGAGGCTTGGCACGAAGTAGTAGTTCCACAACATAACAAAGGTTTTCTGTACGATTCAGGTCAGGACAATGTGCAGGCCAGTCCATTACAGGGATGTTATTATGTAACCACTCCGCCACAGGCCGTGCGTTATGAACAGGTGGTCGATCGTGTTGAAAGGTGCGATCGCCATCGCCGAATTGCTCTTCAAAAGTGGGAAGCAAGAAGGTGCTTAAAACATCAATGTAGGCCAGTGCTGTGATAGTGCCACGCCAAACGACAAGGGGTGCAAGCCCCCTCCATGAAAAACACGACCACACCATAACACCACCGCCTCCGAATTTTAGTCTTTCCACTACACACACAGGCACATGATGTTGACTGGGAATCCGCCATACTCACACCCTGCCATCGGATCGCCGCATTGTGTACCGTGATTCGTCACTCCACACAACGTTTTCCACTGCTCAGCAGTGCAATGTTTACGCTCCGTACACCAAGCGAGGCGTCGTTTGGCATTTACAGGCGTGATGTATGGCTTATGAGCAGCTGCTCGACCACGAAATCCATGTCTTCTCACCTCCCATCTAATGTCGTAGTACTTGCAGTGGATCCTGATGCAGTTTGGAATTCCTGTGTGATGGTCTGGATAGATGTCTACCTATTACACATTACGACCCTCTTCAACTGTCGGCGATCTGTCAGTCAACGGTCGAGGTCGGCCTATACGCTTTTGTGCTCTACGTGTCCCTTCACGTTTCCACTTCACTATCACATCGAAAACAGTGGACCTAGGGATGTTTAGGAGTGTGGAAATCTCGCGTACAGACGTACGACACAAGTGACACCCAATCACCTGACCACGTTCGGAGGCCGTGAGCTCCGCAGAACAGCCCACTCTGCTCTGTCACGATGTCTAATGACTACTGAGGTCGCTGATATTTAAAATTTAATTTCGTGGTTCCCATCTCGAAAAACATGCTCATCTGTGGCCGAGAAAGTCACGGACCGTATGGGGAATGTTCTGGCCAAGTATGTGATCGAAACAATCTTCAGACCCACCAAGAAGGTTAAGGAATATTTAAGAACTGCAAAAGACGTCCGACACCCCCTAGCAACACCTGGGGTATACAAAATTCCATGCAGTTGTGGACAAGTGTATATTGGAACAACGAAAAGAAGTGTAAACACCCGCTTAGCCGAACATACTGTTGCTTAGGACACATCGAAAGTTGGACACAGTTGGACAAAATATGGATGTCGACGTTGCGCCATCAGAGTGACAATCGATTACTCTTAATCGAGAATGATGACGCCTTTCAAATGGTTCAAATGGCTCTGAGCACTATGGGACTTAACGTCTAAGGTCATCAGTCCCCTAGAACTTAGAACTACTTAAACCTAACCAACCTAAGGACATCACACACATCCATGTCCGAGGCAGGATTCGAACCTGCGACCGTAGCGGTCGCGCGGTTCCGGACTGTAGCGTCTAGAACCGCTCTGCCACCCTGGCCGGCTGACGCCTTCCAAAGATAGGTATACCGTCGGCATCACGTGACGAATGGTGGTGCCCTCTATTTGCTCTATAAATGATAAAGTACCTGGATCCCCAGTGGCAGTAGCCGGACGACATCAGAAGATGTCTCCCGCAGGTGGAGACGAATCGTTAGGTGGAAATTTTATGCATCGACCACGGCCTCTCAGCACGTAAGTTTCAACTGAAGACTACACCGGTCGTGAAGGCCTACATTGTACGATATGATCACTTTTGACAGAATTGTGTACATGTACAGCGGAGGACAAGTTTCGAGATGATAACTGTATCTAAAACTTTCATCCATTGTGGATGAGGATCACTGCGACTGTGATGAATAAAGGTTTCTTGAAATTACTGCAACCAGTCGACTTTACTTTTGTGCTTAAATTTTTATCATCCCATGAGTGGTTTCGAACCGCCTAGTGATTCGTCATCAGATAGTAGATATTTATTAATTGTTTCTACCAGTGTCGGAGTTGTGTAGATCTGGCAAGATGTATAAACGAAACATGTACGCTCTGAGTGGGGCGAGAATTATTCACATTATGAAATCGATATTGTTGCATTACTTATACGTAACAGTATCCGTTAGTTGGTTGTTGGTGCGCACAGTATTCTGGAAAACATAACGAATGTTTTCCAGTGACGTTAATTTTACTGCACTTCACAGACTTAGGTACAGGTGACACGTTCCACATGCACTAGAAAACGTAAATAAACCAAGGTGTATAGCTCAAGTTATGTGAAAGAGTTTGTGTTAGGCAGGGAGTCTCTTTGTTTCGCACTGTAATACACACTGGCGGCAGTGCGTACTAGGCTATTGCAAAAAAAATGATGCGTGCTATACATAAACACACACACACACACACATTATTATTGGTGTTTTGCCATTAAAGAGCCCAAGTTAGACTAAACTACATGGCCAATTCCTTTTGCTGCCTTCGTTGCTGCCCAAACTTCCCTCATTCGCTCGCTGTGTTTCTTTTCCCGTCCTCTGTCCATGCTTCTTGTCGGCTTTGTGTCTTCGGCTTCATCTTGATTGCCTTTTTGGTTGCCCATATTTCTTTCATTTTCCGGCTGTGATCTCCCTTGCGTTCTTCGGTTCATTTTACGCCTGTTCGTTTGTCACAGTATATCTCATGTAGTTTACTTTTCTTAATGATGTTTCTGAATTTTGTTCTGTCGTTTATTGCGTCTGGTGTGATGTTGAGTTGGTCGAGATCGTTTTTTTACCTCTGCCACCGATTTGTTGTTTCTAGTGGCTACCCAGTCAAAGATCTGCTGGTGTGATGGCATTCTGTATAGGTGTCCATAGAATTGTAGTCTGCGTTTTCTAATCTTTTCTGTGATTGTCTCCGTGTGTTTGTATAGTTCCTCTGTAGGTTTCTTGAGCCATATTCCATTGCTGTTAGTTGCGCCAAATATTTTCCTAGGTATTTTCCGTTCTACTTTTTCTAGTCTGATAGATGTATGCCCTAGGATTAGTGTAGTCTCTGCTGCATACATTGCTCGGGGAGCACCACCGTGTCGTAATGGCGTAATTTGGCTTTTTGTGAGATAGACTTCTTGTTGTAATGATTCCACACTACTTTGTATGCGTTGTCCAGTTTAGTTTCTCTTTCTTCGTTCGAGTCTCTGTTATGTCCGCTCATTTGTATTGTTTCACCAAGGTATTTGTAGTTTGCCGTTTTGTAAATCTTGCCGTATTTTGTGTTTAGAGATGAGAGTTTCTTTGTGCTCATAAACTATGTCTTTTCGTAAGAGGTCTGTAGTCCAATTTTGGAAGCGATTTCGTGTAGTTTATCAATAGAGTTTTTTATTTCGTTTATACCTTTCGTGACAATCGCCAAATCGTCTGCAAGAGCCAGGAATTCAATCTGTAGGTTTCCTAAGTTTATCTCCTGTTGTAATATTTCCCATTCTTTTATTACCTTATCCAATACTAGATTGAAAAGGAGACGCAAGAGGCCATCGCCTTATCGGACACCTGTGCGAATTTCAAAGGGCTCTGATAGTTCCCCACAGAACTGTACTTTGGAGGTCGTGTTGGTCAAGGTTTGCTCTATGATAGTCCGTGTTTTGTTGTCTACTTTGTATTCAGCTAGAATTTTGAAGAGAGTGTTCCGGTCGATAGAGTCGTACGCCTTTTTGAAGTCGACAAAGGTAATGATCAGGTTGTAAAATCATTTTTAGGTTCCAAATTCGTTCCGCAAAAGACCACCCTTTACGGAAGCGTGCTTGGTATTCTCCAATCAAGTGATCGGTCTGGCATTCTAGTCAGTACCTCATCTCATACCTTCGAAACTACACAGAAACATTCCTGCAGACCTTGCAGAACTGGCACTCGTGGAAGAAAGGGTATTGCGGAGACATGGCTTCGCCACAGCCTGGGTGATGTTTCCAGAATGAAATTTTCACTCTGCAAGGTCTTTTGTGATATTTTGAAGGTAGGAGACGAGGTGGTAGCAGAGTTAAAGCTGTGAGGAGGGGTCACGATTCGTGTTTGAGTAGCTCAGATAGTAGAGCACTTGCCCGTAAAAGGCAAAGGTCCTGTGTTCGAGTCTCGGTCCGGCACACGGTTGTCTTAATTCGAGAAATATTTTATGCGATCTAGCCTGTTGAATGATTTTTGGCAGTAAAACAGCTCGCGACTTGAGTACTCTCAAAATGAGGGAAATCGATCTGTGTGATCATCTCGGGCTTCAGTGTGTCCCAGGGCTGGTATCCAGCGTATAGAGGACGACTTGCAACAGTTGTAGGCAAGCGTGCCTCAGCGGAGGAGAACACGGATTCACGACACCTTCCCAAACCTAATCAGTGCACGCATACAGGCGAGACGGGGTTGCAACGTCGTATTCCTAAGTGGGCTCAAAATGCAAGTTATTTACAAATTTGACTCGGTTTTGTAATCCCTGAAGTAGCGCCACATACCTCCTGAAGCAGTGAAGTTTCATTTCGTTTCCGTGTCCCATCTGGTTGCTCTATTCTTTTGCCATGCAGCGCATTATGCCTGTACTGAATGCTGCAACCATTATTTTGAACACATTCTGTAATGTACAACACTACAGAGTGAACAACACATCAGCTTTGCCGAAATAATGGCTCGCGTCCATTGACTGCACTTCTTCTTTTTGACACTGGAGAGCTTTCACTAGCTCAGCATTACTTCCAAGACCATAAGTTTGTAGGGAGCACATTGTGTTCATGTGGGACCGATCTAGATGGTTGTACAACAATAAACCGGTAGTCAAGATCGCAGGAATTCTTTTTATTCCGTGATTACCGGTTTAGACGTAACTAAAGCCGCCATCATCGGACCTTAGGACACACACAGGTTACAACATCAAGGTGTCTCCATCACACCCAAGCGCAAGCTACGTACAAGTTGTAGTACGGGAATTGCGTGCTACTTCTCACTGAATAGGCTACTTTCATCACGGATATTGTCTAGGAATTTAAAGATTAGAATATACAAAACTACACTCCTAGAAATTGAAATAAGAACACCGTGAATTCATTGTCCCAGGAAGGGGAAACTTTATGGACACATTCCTGGGGTCAGATACATCACATGATCACACTGACAGAACCACAGGCACATAGACACAGGCAACAGAGCATGCACAATGTCGGCACTAGTACAGTGTATATCCACCTTTCGCAGCAATGCAGGCTGCTATTCTCCCATGGAGACGATCGTAGAGATGCTGGATGTAGTCCTGTGGAACGGCTTGCCATGCCATTTCCACCTGGCGCCTCAGTTGGACCAGCGTTCGTGCTGGACGTGCAGACCGCGTGAGACGACGCTTCATCCAGTCCCAAACATGCTCAATGGGGGACAGATCCGGAGATCTTGCTGGCCAGGGTAGTTGACTTACACCTTCTAGAGCACGTTGGGTGGCACGGGATACATGCGGACGTGCATTGTCCTGTTGGAACAGCAAGTTCCCTTGCCGGTCTAGGAATGGTAGAACGATGGGTTCGATGACGGTTTGGATGTACCGTGCACTATTCAGTGTCCCCTCGACGATCACCAGTGGTGTACGGCCAGTGTAGGAGATCGCTCCCCACACCATGATGCCGGGTGTTGGCCCTGTGTGCCTCGGTCGTATGCAGTCCTGATTGTGGCGCTCACCTGCACGGCGCCAAACACGCATACGACCATCATTGGCAGCAAGGCAGAAGCGACTCTCATCGCTGAAGACGACACGTCTCCATTCGTCCCTCCATTCACGCCTGTCGCGACACCACTGGAGGCGGGCTGCACGATGTTGGGGCGTGAGCGGAAGACGGCCTAACGGTGTGCGGGACCGTAGCCCAGCTTCATGGAGACGGTTGCGAATGGTCCTCGCCGATACCCCAGGAGCAACAGTGTCCCTAATTTGCTGGGAAGTGGCGGTGCGGTCCCCTACGGCACTGCGTAGGATCCTACGGTCTTGGCGTGCATCCGTGCGTCGCTGCGGTCCGGTCCCAGGTCGACGGGCACGTGCACCTTCCGCCGACCACTGGCGACAACATCGATGTACTGTGGAGACCTCACGCCCCACGTGTTGAGCAATTCGGCGGTACGTCCACCCGGCCTCCCGCATGCCCACTATACGCCCTCGCTCAAAGTCCGTCAACTGCACATACGGTTCACGTCCACGCTGTCGCGGCATTATACCAGTGTTAAAGACTGCGATGGAGCTCCGTATGCCACGGCAAACTGGCTGACACTGACGGCGGCGGTGCACAAATGCTGCGCAGCTAGCGCCATTCGACGGCCAACACCGCGGTTCCTGGTGTGTCCGCTGTGCCGTGCGTGTGATCATTGCTTGTACAGCCCTCTCGCAGTGTCCGGAGCAAGTATGGTGGGTCTGACACACCGGTGTCAATGTGTTCTTTTTTCCATTTCCAGGAGTGTATTATTCTACCAGTTATGCGGTATGGGTGTGAGACTTGGTCTCTCACTGTGCAAAATGAAAAGCCGTTTCGAGTGTTTGAAAACAAAACTTTGAGTAAAATTTTCGGAGCAAAAAGGGATGACATTAGCGGAGAGTGGCGAAAACTGCATAACGAAGAGGTTCACGAACTCTATTCAAGCCCTGTGTGATGGAGACACTTAACATTTATAATGTCATCTCTTTTGGACGCCTATGTGCTACGTATGTCAATTTCCTAAGGCCTGCGTGTTATAGGCAACTATTAATAAAAAGGACGCCTATGTGCTACGTATGTCAATTTCCTAAGGCCTGCGTGTTATAGGCAACTATTAATATCACCATTGTCTGCCTTGATCTTGTAACCTGTATGTGTCCTAAGATCCGATATTGGCGGCTTTAATTTCGCTGAATCCGGTAATCATGGAATAAAAAGAATTCCTGCGGTCTTGGCTACCAGTTTATTGTTGTACAACTACAAGTCTGTGTTCCAAAATTATCGTATTTTCACTCCACTATCAGCTCAACCTTTTGAATCATCCTGTGTAATCAGACTTACTGCAAGTAATATAACTGCTACACTGCTACGTCTATTTTGCTCTGATAGGAAAGTGAATCGTAGACGTTGTACGTTATTTCTGGCTCTCTGTAGTCTTCTATTGTGATTACGACAAGGCACTCGGCCGTTAATATTACAAACTAAAGTTATATTGAGTCCTAGTGACTTAGAGATACCCCTTATCGTGATAATCCTTATCGTCGGTATCTTTTGTCGCCGCACGCTCTGACGTCACCGATAAGGCCACTATCAGGAGCTGCAAGATTTCATCAGGCGACAGACCCAAGAGAGAAGCAGTTCTCACGTGAGAATGACGTAGCCTTAGGTAAATGGGCACCTTTGTCCGTGTGAGCTCACTCACTCACTCACTCATTGCTCATACCGGACTCGGGAGTCCATTACCGCAGCGACGTATTTTCGCCATCTGTCCCTGCCTTGGGCTATTTCCTTCCACTCACCTTCAATACCTAGGCTCCTTAAATCAGCCTTCACATTGTCCTCCCATCTACGCCTCGGTCTCCCCACAGGACGTTTTCCCTCTAGGTGCCCTACCAGTACTCTGCGCGCTGCCCTGCCCTCATCCATTCGAGCTACGTGACCCGCCCATAGCAGCCTACGTGATTTAGTAATACTGATTACGTCAGGGCTTGAATAGAGTTCGTGAACCTCTTTGTTATGCATTTTTCGCCACTCTCCGCTAATGTCATCCCTTTCTGCTCCGAAAATTTTCCTCAAAGTTTTGTTTTCAAATACTCGAAACGGCTTTTCATTTTGCACAGTGAGAGACCAAGTCTCACACTCATACAGCATAACTGATAGAGTAATAGTTTTGTATATTCTAATCTTTAAATTCCTAGACAATATCCGTGATGAAAGTAATCTATTCAGTGCGAAGTAGCACGCATTTCCCGCCCGTGATCTCTTCTTCAGTTCGGATTCAATCTCATTTCTCGAAGTGATGTCCGCGCCTAGATACTTAAATGTGTTCACTTTTTCAAACTGCACGTCTCCAACTCTTAACATTTCCTGATCTACTGCTGTTGGCATTCTAGTAGTAACCAGGTATTTAGTTTTGTCTTCACTTATAGTTAGACCTACATCTTCACTAGCCTTGATTAACGCATTCGCTTTTGCTGTTACAGATTCTTTCCTATCGCTAATGATGTTTAGATCATCTGGATACCCTAATATCTTAATATTTCCATTTCAAACCCTCTGAAATATCTGCTCCCATTCGTACAATATATTCTGGGACTAAATTAAAAAGTAGCGGAGACAGGGCATCTCCCTGCTTAAGTCCGTTCTTTATTACAAATTCTTCTGACTCCAATTTTCCCACGTGTACTCTACCTTTTGTGTTTTTCAAACTCGCTTCTATGTCTAACATACTTCTTTGGTACTCCAAGTTCCAAAAGAATTCTGTACTATTTTGATTGCAATACTGAATCATATGCTTTTGTAAAATCTATGAAAAGATTATGAACTGGTTTATTGTATTCCCATTTCTTTTCCAAAACTTGACGCAGGGTGAATATTTGGTCTATAGTTGATCTGTTCCTCCGAAAGCCAGATTGGTAATCCCCCACAATCTGTGAGCTACGATACGGAAATAGGTCATTATGGCTTTGTATTTGATTACCCACAGTCCAGTCACGTTAATGAGATCACCGCATATGTTTGACGTGACCTTGAAATAACCACTCACAGATGGCAAGTGCACCACTAGGGTTGTTGTTGTGTTGTTGTGGTCTTCAGTCCACAGACTGGTTTGATGCAGCTCTCCATGCTACTCTGTCCTGTGCCAGCTTCTTCATCTCCCAGTAGCTACTGCAACCTACATCCTTCTGAACCTGCTTAGTGTATTCATCTCCTGGTCTCCCTCTACGATTTTTACCCCGCACGCTGCCCTCCAGTGCTAAACAGGTGATTCATTGATGCCTCAGAACATGTCCTAACAATCGATCCCTTCTTCTAGTCAAGTTGTGCCACAAATTCCTCGTCTCCCCAATTCTATTCAGAACCTCCTCATTAGTTACGTGATCTACCCATCTAATCTTCAGCACTGTTTTGTAGCACCACTCAGTGGAGGGTATGTTAAGCGTATCGAGGGGGACGTGGAAAACAGCGCAGTCATCGTCGTAATGCGGAAACGGAGCGATTTATCAGGCAGCCAAAAAGGGCATGATCCTTGACATTCGGGCCAAGGGTGGAAGTATTTCCGAAACGGCTAAGTTTGTGAACAGTTCGAGAGCCAATGTGGTTAAACTTTACCACGAATGACAAAATAGCGCTACCCAAAACCAGCACCTAGGCAACTGTAGTGCACCCCAGGCCATACGTAACAGGCTGTGGAGATGTGTGGGCGAACACACGTGCAGCTGTGGAGCAACTGACAGCCCGGATGAACCAACGGGCTATCAACACTGTCTCTTCAGCGAACGTTGCTGCGTGTGGGCCTCTGCAGCAAGGTTTGGGTTCGGGTTGTTTGGGGGAGGAGACAAAACAGCGAGGTCAGATCGGATTAGGGAGGGACGGGGAAGGGAGTCGGCCGTGCCCTTTCAAAGGAACCATCCCGGCATTTGCCTGGAGCGATTTAGGGAAATCACGGGAAACCTAAATCAGGATGGCCGGAGGCGTGCTCTGCAGCAAGCTCCCGGTTCATCCACCAGTGCTGACTGCTGTTCGATGTCCGACGGAGGCTGGAATCTGCACGCCAGTGCTGCAACCGGGCGTCCATTGAATGCCGGCAGGTGGCCTTTCCAGATGAATCATTATCTGTACTCCAACAGAAACATGGCCATTGGGGTGTGCAGCCTCAAATGACTTGAAAATAAACAAGGAGGGAGCATTATGCTCTGTGGAATGCTTCTGTGGCATTCCCAGTGTTTCTCGTCTTTCTGTAAGGCACAACTCGCTTTATTTGTTCATGAGACCCAGAAAATTTTAGATACAGGCTCCCAGGTAGATGCTATTTTCCATTTACGGAAGGCGTTCGATACAGTTCCGCACTGTCGCCTGATAAAGTAAGAGCCTACGGAATATCAGACCAGCTGTGTGGCTGGATTGAAGAGTTTTTGGCAAACAGAACACAGCAGGTTGTTCTCAATGGAGAGACCTTTACAGACGTTAAAGTAACCTCTGGCGTGCCACAGGGGAGTGTTATGGGACCATTGCTTATCACAATATATATAAATGACCTAGTAGATAGTGTCGGAAGTTCCACGCGGCTTTTCGCGGATGATGCTGTAGTATACAGAGAAGTTGCAGCACTAGAAAATTGCAGCGAAATGCAGGAAGATCTGCAGCGGATAGGCAGTTGGTGCAGGGAGTGGCAACTGACCCTTTAACGTAGACAAATGTAATGTATTGCGAATACATAGAAAGGAGGATCCTTTATTGTATGATTACAGGGTGTTACAAAAGGTACGGCCAAACTTTCAGGAAACATTGCTCACACACAAATAAAGAAAAGATGTTATGTGGACATGTGTCCGGAAACACTTAATTTCCATGTTAGAGCTCATTTTAGCTTCGTCAGTATGTACTGTGCTTCCTCGATTCACCGCCAGTTGTCCCAATTGAAGGAAGGTAATGTTGACTTCGGTGCTTGTCCTGACATGCGACTCATTTCTGTGAACGTTTGGGCAAGCATTGTTGGTAATGTCTTGATTGGGCCCCATGTTCTTCCACCTACGCTCAATGGAGCACGTTATTACGATTTCATACAGAATTCTCTACCTGTGCTGCTAGAACATGTGCCTTTACAAGTACGACACAACATGTGGTTCATGCACGATGGAGCTCCTGCACATTTCAGTCGAAGTGTTCGTACACTTCTCAACAACAGATTCGGTGACCAACGGATTGGTAGAGGCGGACCAATTCCGTGGCCTCCACGCTCTCCTTACCTCAACCCTCTTGACTTTCATTTATTGGGGCATTTGAAAACTCTTGTCTACGCAACCCCGGTACCAAATGTAGAGACTCTTCGTGCTCGTATTGTGGACGGCTGTGATACAATACGCCATTCTCCAGGACTGCATCAGCGCATCAGGGATTCCGTGCGACGGAGGGTGGATGCACGTATCCTCGCTAACGGAGGACATTTTGAACATTTCCTGTAACAAAGTGAAGTCACGCTGGTACGTTCTGTTGCTGTGTGTTTCCATTCCATGATTAATGTGATTTGAAGTAATAAAATGAGCTCTAACATGGAAAGTAAGCGTTTCCGGACACATGTCCACATAACATATTTTCTTTCTTTGTGTGTCAGGAATGTTTCTTGAAAGTTTGGCCGTACCTTTTTGTAACACCCTGTATATGATAGCGGAACAAACACTGGTAGCAGTTACTTGTGTAAAATATCTGGGAGTATGCGTGCGGAATAATTTGAAGTGGAATGATCATATAAAATTAATTGTCGGTAAGGCGGGGACCAGGTTGAGATTCATTGGGAGAGTCCTTGGAAAATGTAGTCCATCAAGAAAGGAGGTTGCTTACAAAACACTCGTCCGACCTATACTTGAGTATTGCTCATCAGTGTGGGATCCGTACCAGATCGGGTTAACAGAGGAGATAGAGAAGATCCAAAGAAGAGCGGCGCGTTTCGTCACAGGGTTATTTGGTAAGCGCGATAGCGTTACCGAGATGTTTAGCAAACTCGAGTGGCAGACTCTGCAAGAGAGGCGCTCTGCATCGCGGTGTAGCTTGCTGTCCAGGTTTCGAGAGGGTGCGTTTCTGGATGAGACATCGAATATATTGCTTCCCCTTACTTATACCTCCCGAGGAGGTCACGAGCGTAAAATTAGAGAGATTCGAGAGCGCACGGAGGCTTTCCGGCAGTCGTTCTTCCCGCGAACCATACGCGACTGGAACAGAAAAGGGAGGTAATGGCAGTGGCAGGTAAAGTGCCCTCCGGCACACACTGTTGGGTGGCTTGCGGACTATAAATGTAGATGTAGATGTAGACAATGAATCAACACAAGTATGCACCTATCTCTGAGGACCATGTCCAGCCGTACATGCAGTTCGTTTTTCTTCGGCACAGTTGCATCTACCAACAGGAGAATGGAACGTGTCACTCGGCTCACAGTGTACATGGGTGGTTCCAAGAGCACCAGGATAGGTTAACCGTCTTCCCCTGGGCAACAAACTCTCCGGATCAAGAACCGATGCAGATACTTCAAGAAGAATATAATAATTCCAATCCCAAAGAAAGCGGGCGTTGACAGATGTGAAAATTACCGAAGTCAGAGCTGCAAAATACTAACGCGAATTCTTTACAGACGAATGGAAAAACTAGTAGAAGGCGATTTCGGGGAAGATCAGTTTGGATTCCGCAGAAATACTGGAACACGTGAGGCAATACTGACACTAAGACTTATCTTAGAAGCTGGATTAAGGAAAGGCAAACCTACGTTTCTAGCATTTGTAGACTTAGAGAAAGCTTTTGGCAATGTTGACTGGAATACTCTCTTTCACATTCTAAAGGTGGCAGGGGTAAAATACAGGGAGCGAAACGCTATTTACAATTTGTACAGAAACAAGATGGCAGCTATAAGTCGAAGGACATGAAAGGGAAGCAGTGGTTGGGAAGGGAGTGAGACAGGGTTGTAGCGTCTCCCCGATGTTATTCAATCTGCATATTGAGCAAGCAGTAAAGGAAACAAAAAAAAGTTCGGAGTAGGTATTACAATCCATGGAGAAGAAATAAAAACTTTGAGGTTCGCCGATGACATTGTAATTCTGTCAGAGACAGCAAAGGACTCGGAAGAGCAGTTGAACGGAATGGACAGTGTCTTGAAAGGAGGATATAAGATGAAGATCAGCAAGAGCAAAACGAGGATAATGGAATGTCGTCGAATTAAGTTGGCTGATGGTGAGGGCATTAGATTAGGAAATGAGACACTTAAAGGAGTAAGGGAGTTTTGCTATTTGGGGAGCGAAATAACTGATGATGGTCGAAGTAGAGAGGATATAAAATGTAGACTGGCAATGGCAGGAAAGCGTTTCTGAAGAAGAGAAATTTGTTAACATCGAGTATAGATTTAAGTGTCAGGAAGTCGTTTCTGAAAGTATTTGTATGGAGTATAGCCATGTACGGAAGTGAAACATGGACGATAAATAGTTTGGACAAGAAGAGAATAGAAGCTTTCGAAATGTGGTGCTACAGAAGAATGCTGAAGATCGGATGGGTAGATCACATAACTAATGAGGAGGTACTGAATAGATCTGGGGAGGAGTTTGTGGCACAACTTGACAAGAAGGGACCAGTTGGTAGGAGATGTTCTGAGGCATCAAGGGATCACCAATTTAGTATTGGAGGGCAGCGTGGAGGGTAAAAATCGTAGAGGGAGACCAAGAGATGAATACACTAAACAGATTGAGAAGGATGTAGGTTGCAGTAGGTACTGGGAGATGGAGAAGCTTGCACAGAATAGAGTAGCATGGAGAGCTGCATCAAACCAGTCTCAGGACTGAAGACCACAACAACATCAACAGGATGTGTGGCATCAACCAGATCACGCTGTGGACTTCCGACCAGCTAGTGCAGCTGACCACGGCACTGAGGTCAGCGTGGCTCCACATCCCTCTGAGTGCTTCCCAGGACCTCACGGGCTCTGTTCCTACACCTCTTGCAGCGGTCTACACTGCAGAGTGATTTTAGGCGTTCCCCAAAGTAGTGTTATAGGCCCTTTGCTGTTCCTTATCTATGTAAACGATTTGGGAGGCAATCTGAGCAGACGTCTTAAGCTGTTTGCAGATGACGCTGTCGTTTATCGACTATTACAGTCATCAGACGATCAAAACAAACTGCAAAACGATTTAGAACAAATATCTGAATGGTGCGAAAATTGACAGTTGACGCTAAATAACAAAAAATGTGAGGTCATCCACATGAGTGTCTAACAACCCTACCACAACAAAAGTCAAAAATTAATTATGATTGTAGTGTTGCTCACGCTGCTAAATATTGCATTTTCGGGCAACAACAAAGTTATATTATGTGGCAGGTGTCATTAGAGCACAGTTAATAAAGTCATTTCACGAAATAATGCATAAACTAGGCACTCATCTTTTCGTGTTTCCCACGCTGGTCTCGTTGTGAACTCATGGCTCAATCGGCAAAAATCTAGGTAGTGATGATTCCAAGCTGGTGTAGGTAATATTCTGCGATTTTCAAAAGTTTTACAGATGTGTTACATACATCATTCTTGAAGATTAAACCTTTGCAAGTTAGGACAATGGTGATGTAAAATGGTAATCAACACTCTAAATTTAAGTTACACTTCTTTTTTATTACTTTTGTTGCAATTCACAATATAAAACATACTTGAAAATATCTTCTCCACTGTTCACATTTCATAAACTGACTACAATTTCCGTCTTTTCAACATGACGAGCAAGACTTGACTCTCTAATAACCGCTTACGCGCCCAAAAATCAGAGGTACAAGTACGTCAAAGATCATAGTGACAAAAGAAAGAATACACATAAGAATAATATCATTTGCAATATAAACATATCGATGTATCGAAGTACCTCTACATTAATGAAATCAAATCTGAATGTTGTCACAGAAATATGTTAACTATTTTACAGCAACACAGTAGAATATTGCTGGTATCGAGAGGTTGAGGTGAGGTGCGGTAATGGTTACGTAATTCAAGTACCATTACAAGTGCTAAAAGGAATTCGTTAAACTTCGGTTACACGATAAATCAGTCTAATCTAAAAGCCGTAAATTCAACTAAATACCTAGGTATTACAATTACAAACAACTTAAATTGGAAAGAACACACAGAAAATGTTGTGGGGAAGGCTAACCAAATGCTGCGTTTTATTGGCAGGACACTCAGAAAATGTAACAGGTCCACTAAGGAGACTGCCTACACTACGCTGGTCCGTCCTCTTTTACAATATTGCTGCGCCGTGTGGGATCCTTACGAGGTGGGATTGACGGAGGACATCGAAAGGGTACAAAAAAGGGCAGCTCGTTTTGTATTATCACGTAATAGGGGAGAGAGTGTGGCAGATATGATACGCGAGTTGGGATGGAAATCACTAAAAGAAAGGCGTTTTTCGTTGCGACGGAATCTTCTCACGAAATTCCAATCACCAATTTTCTATTCTGAATGCAAAAATACCGGGTGATCAAAAAGTCAGTATAAATTTGAAAACTGAATAAATCACGGAATAACGTAGATAGAGAGGTACAAACTGACACACGTGCTTGGAATAACATGGGGTTTCATTAGAACAAAAAAAAAAGTTCAAAAATGTCCGAAAGATAGTGCTTCATCTGATCAGAAAAGCAATAATTAGCATAACAAAGTAAGACAAAGCGAAGATGATGTTCTTTACAGGAAATGCTCAATATGTCCACCATCATTCCTCAACAATAGCTGTAGTCCAGGAATAATGTGAACAGCACTGTAAAGCATGTCCGGAGTTATGGTGAGGCATTGGCGTCGGATGTTGTCTTCAGCATCCCTAGAGATGTCGGTCGATCACGATACACTTGCGACTTCGGGTAACCCCAAAGCCAATAATCGCACGGACTGAGATCTGGGGACCTGGGAGGCCAAGCATGACGAAAGTGGCGGCTGAGCACACGATCACCACCAAACGACGCCCGCAAGAGATCTTTCACGCGCCTAGCAATATGGGGTGGAGCGCCATCCTGCATAAACATCGTACCTTCCAGCAGGTGTTTATCAGCCTGGCTGGGGATGATGCGATTCTGTAACATATCGGCGTGCCTCTCACCCGTCACGGTAGCAGTTTTGCTGTCCAGCGCCATCTGTCGAACATTTTTTTGGAATAATAAAACCCCATGTCATTCCAAGCATGTGTGTCAATTTTTACCTCTCTATCTACATTATTCTGTGGTTTATTACGTTTTCAAATTTATACTGACTTTTTGATCACCCGGTATTATATACAGAAGTAACTTTATATACAGAAGTAACTTTACAGAATTGGAAGAAAAAATGTCACGCTATGGGAATACCAATAAATGATAGAACAATATACTCGTTACAATTTGCATATGACCAACTGATTATAGCCCAAGACTATGAGGACATAGAGTATATGACCAGAAAATTGATTCAAGAATATAAAAAATCAGGTCTAAATGTAAACATGAATAAAACAAAGTGCATGGTAATTGGTGGAGTGAATGGAGACTTAATATTAGAAGAAGGGATGGGAACAATAACAGCTACTGAGGAATATAAATATTTAGGTGTGAAAATTACAAATGATGGGAAACAGGACAAAGAAATTCGATCAAGAATAAATTCTGGAAAGACGACAATCTCTTTATTGAATGGAATTCTCTGGGACAAACACATAACAACTGATAACAAAATAAGGATTTTTAAAACAATAGTTACGAGCATTATTACATATGGTTCAGAAGTGTGGACAACAAAATGGCAACTGAAATCAAAATTATTAGCCACAGAAATGGATTTCTGGAGACGTTCAGCAAGAATATCAAGACGAGAAAGAATAAGAAATGAAGTAATCAGAGACAAGATGAAATGTAAAAATTCAATTATTGATTTCATCGAGCACAAACAACTTAAATGGTATGGACACATCAGACGAATGGAACAGGAAAGGCTACCAAAATGCATAATCGACTGGGTACCAATTGGAAGAAGAAAAAGGGGACGACCACCTGATACATGGATACAGGGAGTTCAGTCAGCAATGAGGAAGAACAACATTCCTGAAGATTTATGGACAAATAGAGAAGAGTGGAGAACAATAATTAGTGACTTACTGTAATCTAGAATAGGTGCTGGAAAAATGTACTCACATTGTAAATCCAGAATAATAATAATATTTTGCTGACACCGACGTACATAGGGAGGGACGATCACCACGATAAAATAAGGGAAATCAGAGCTCGTACGGAAAGATATAAGTGTTCATTCTTTCCACGCGCTATACGATATTGGAATAATTGAAAATTGTGAAGGTGGTTCGATGAACCCTCTGCCAGTCACTTGAATCTGATTTGCAGAGCATCGATGTAGATGTAGATTAGGCTTCTGACAGGTGGTCACACTAACGTAACTGGACAGTGTACTATCAATACCTACACTCTATAAGCAACCTCACTATGTGTTAGTGTGTGTGTGTGTGTGTGTGTGTGTGTGTCAGTGAATGTGTGGTGTAGGGTAGTTGTACTTCTGATACCTCTCTCAGCTCCCCTGCCCTGCTCCTTCTGCCATGGGTGTGTGCAAAGAAGGACTGACACAAAGCCTTCATATGTCTAGGACCTCTAATTTCCCTGACCTTATGAGAACATAAACGGGCCTGCCCACTCTTCCCTCGTGTAACCTCGTCTTCTCCCTCAGTTCGGTAGCAGTGCCTAAGGTGCTGCCATACGGGGCTCTTCGTACATGTGGAAGTACACTACTGGCCATTGAAATTGCTACACCAAGAAGAAATGCAGATGATAAACGAGTATTCATTGGATAAATATATTATACTAGAACTGACATCTGATTACATTTTCACGCAATTTCGATGCATAGATCCTGAGATATCAGTACCCAGAACAACCACCTCTGGCCGTAATAACGGCCTTGATACGCCTGGAGACTGAGTCAAACAGAGCTCGGATGGCATGTACAGGTGCAGCTGCCCATGCAGCTTCAACACGATACCACAGTTCATCGAGAGTAGTGACTGGCGTATTGTGACGAGCCAGTTGCTCCGCCACCATTGACCAGATTTTTCAATTGGTGAGAGTTCTCGAGAATGTGCTGGCCAGCGCAGCAGTCGAACATTATCTGTATCCGGAAAGGCCCGTACAGGACCTGCGACATAGGGTCGTGCATTATCCTGCTGATCGAATGAAGGGTAGAGCCACGGGTCATAACACATCTGAAATGTAACGTCCACTGTTCAAAGTGCCGTCAATGCGAACAAGAGATCACCGAGACGTGTAACGAATGGCACCCCATACCATTACGCCAGGTGATACGCCAGTATGGCAATAACGAATACACGCTTCCAATGTGCGTTCACTGCGATGTCGCCAAACGCGGATGCGACCATCGTGATGCTGTAAACAGAACCTGGATCATCCCAAAAAAATGACGTTTTGCCATTCGTGCACCCAGGTTCGTCGTCGAGTACACCGTCGCAGGCGCTCCTGTCTGTGATGCAGCATCAAGGGTAACCGCAGCCGTGGTCTCCCAGATGATAGTCCATGCTGCTGCAAACGTCGTCGAACTGTTCGTGCAGATGTTTGTTGTCTTGCAAACGTCCCTCTCGGTTGACTCAGGGATCGAGACGTGGCTCCACGGTACGTTGCAGCCGTGCGGATAAGATGCCTGTCATCTCGACTGCTAGTGATACGTGGCCGTTGGGATCCAGCACGGCGTTCCGTATTACCCTCCTGAACCCACCGATTCCATATTCTGCTAACAGTCATTGGATCTCGACCAACGCCATGTCTGTGCCGTCCGCGGTGGTCCGCGTTTCTAGGCGCTCAGTCCGGAACCACGCGACTGCTACGGTCGCAGGTTCGAATCCTGCTCGGGCATGGGTGTGTGTGATGTCCTTAGGTTAGTTAGGTTTAAGTAGTTCTAGGGGACTGATAACCATAGATGTTAGGTCCCATAGTGCTCAGAGCCATTTGAACCTTTTTTTTTTGTGTCTGCAGTGCGTCATCTTCGTGCTGTAGCAATTTTACTGGCCAGTAGTCATCGCGATACTGGCGTATCACCCGGCGTGATGGTATGGGGCGCCATTGGTTACACGTCTCGGTCACCTCTTGTTCCATCTGAACAGTTGACGTTACATTTGAAATGTGTTACTACAACCCATGGCTCTACCCTCCATTCCATCCCTTCGAAACCCTACATTTCAGCAGGATAATGCACGACCGTATGTTGCAGGTCCTGTACGGGCCTTTCTGGATACAGAAAATGTTCGACTGCTGCCCTGGCCAGCACATTTTCCAGAACTCTCACCAATTGAAAAATCTGGTCAATGGTGGCGGAGCAACTGGCTCGTCACAATACGCCAGTCACTACTCTCGATGAACTGTGGTATCGTGTTGAAGCTGCATGGGCAGCTGTAGCTGTACACGCCATCCAAGCTCTGTTTGACTCAGTCTCCAGGCGTAACAAGGCCTTTATTACAGCCAGAGGTGGTTGTTCTGGGTACTGATTTCTCAGCATCTATGGTCCCAAATTGCGTGAAAATGTAGTCACATGTCGGTTCTAGTAGAATATATTTGTCCAATGAATACCCGTTTATCATCTGTATTTCTTCTTGGTGAAGCAATTTTAATTGCCATTCAACCTGCTTAGTTGCTGGGTACAATGTTGTTATCTCTGCTTACGGACTGCTTTTGTGTTCCTTGAGTGCCTCGTGTCTTGCTGGTCATTTGGCGTGTGGCAGTCCAAGCAGCAGGCCATGAGTGCACCATGGAATTTATCAATGCAGAAAAAGGCAACATGCTTGTGGTGTATGGAGAATGTAGGAAGAATGCCGTTCATTCTTGTACAGTACATGCAGCAAGATGTCCCAGTCGACATCAACTGTCCTGGCAATTATTTACCAGCTTCATCAACCAGTTATCTGAAGGTGGTAGTATAACAGCTAGACAACGTAACAGAAGGAAACAGGTGATGACAGAAGAGGAGCAAATTATTGTTCTTCGTGATGTCGCAGTTGGTCCGCACGTTAGCTCCTGCCCAATCGCACGAGGAAGTGATATGAGTCGGGAGAGAGTCATTCGCATTCTCCATCGACATAGGTTCCATCCTTCAAGCATCTCTCTCCACCAAGGGCTGCATGGAAATGATTATGAGAATCTGTACATAGGCATTAAGACAGGATGTTGTTGTTGTTGTTGTGGTCTTCAGTCCTGAGACTGGTTTGATGCAGTTCTCCATGCTACTCTACCCTGTGCAAGCTTCTTCATCTCCCAGTACTTACTGCAACCTACATCCTTCTGAATCTGGTTAGTGTATTCATCTCTCTGTCTCCCTCTACAATTTTTACATTCCACACTGCCCTCCAATACTAAATTGGTGATACCTTGATGCCTCAGAACATGTCCTACCAACCGATCCCTTCTTCTAGTCAAGTTGTGCCACAAACTCCCGCCCAATTGTATTCAAAATGGTTCAAATGGCTCTGAGCACTATGAGACTTAACTGCTGTGGTCATCAGTCCCCTAGAACTTAGAACTACTTAAACCTAACTAAAGTAAGGACATCACACACAGCCATGCCCGAGGCAGGATTCGAACCTGCGACCGTAGCGGTCGCTCGGTTCCAGACTGAAGCGCCTTTAACCGCACGGCCACTCCGGCCGCAATTCTATACAGTATTCTTCTGTAGCACCACATTTCGAAAGCTTCTATTCTCTTATTGTCCAAAATATTTATCGTCCATGTTCCCGTTCCATACATGGCTACACTCCATGCAAATACTTTCAGAAACGACTTCCTGACACTTAAATCTATGCTTGATGTTAGCAAATTTCTCTTCTATAGAAACGCTTTCCTTGCCATTGCCAGTCTACATTTTATATCCTACTTCGACCATCATCAGTTATTTTGCTCCCCAAATAGCAAAACTCCTTTACTACTTTAAGTGTCTCATTTCCTAATCTAATTCCCTCAGCATCCCCCGACATAATTCGACTACATTCCATTATCCTCGTTTTGCTTTTGTTGATGTTCATCTTATATGCTCCTTTCAGGATACTGTCATTCCGTTCATCTGCTCTTCCAAGTCCTTTGCTGTCTGTGATAGAATTACAATGTCAGGATACTCCAGACCGTGATGAAGCGCCATTTACCAATCATGGGCGGGTAAACAACCGAAACATACACTATTGGTTTGTTAGCAAACCGTGTTGGCATCGTCAGTTGGAACATCAGGGGCCATGCAGTGTAAACATGTGGTGTTGAACACTGAACCGTCAGCTCATAGGCTCATTTTTGATACGTGGAGCACTGAATGGACACAAGTATCGCCGCCTCCTAACAGATCATCCTCCACGGATGCTATGAGACGTTCGTCCGAAAACTAGGAGGAATTTGTGGTTCCAACATGACGGCTGTCCAACACACAGTGCACGATGAAATACAGCACATCTTCACGGAATGTTTGCAAAGCGTTGGACTGGACGCAGAGGACCTGCACCTCGGCTGGCCTGTTCACCGGGTTTTTCTGTGGGGAAAGGTGAAAGACGCTACCTAGAAGGGTACTCCAACTACACCCGATGACGTGCAACGACTTTTTTTCTGCAGCCTGCTCGGACGTCTCAACTGACATGCTAGCACGTGTGCAGCAGTCGTTCCACACCAGACTGGAAACGATATTGCCTGTGCCGTTGGGCATTATCCATGCAACCTGAGATGGTCAGTTGTCTCGTTGCTGGTCAGAATCCTCAAAGCTAGGTTATGCAGTTGTTTAGTTCTCTAGTGAGTGCTATCACAGCTTTCGTAGAAGTGTCACTGTGGAAAATTTTCAAAATACGATATCTCGTACTCGAACTGGAGTCTTGCAACAAACATTCTAATTTACCCAACTTTTAGTATGTTACTGTCAATAGGCGTTCTTCCATTTAAAAATTGCCTGTTTGTACAAAAACACTCTTCTTAAATACACACATCAAAAAATTTTTTTGCATCACCCTGGTTCCCACAAATCCTAAATGTAGACGTTGACTGTGGATATTGTATCACAGACACAGTCCCTTTGACTGTTCAGAGGCGCCAATAAACCCGCCCAAAGATGTAAAACAACCATGCATGAGCAGCGCCTATTAGTGGGAGGGGGTCCAACACCCGATCAGTTTCAGTCATTCCACCAGGAAGGAGGTACACGACTCGTGTTGTCTGTAGTTCAACCATGCCTAGACGGTCAATACCGCGGTTCGATCGCGTCCGCATTGTGACTTTGTGCGCCGGCCGCGGTGGTCTGGCGGTTCTAGGCGCGCAGTCCGGAACCGTGCGACTGCTACGGTCGCAGGTTAGAATCCTGCCTCGGGCATGGATGTGTGTGATGTCCTTAGGTTGGTTAGGTTTAAGTAGTTCTAAGTTCTAGGGGACTGATGACCACAGCAGTTGAGTCCCATAGTGCTCAGAGCCATTTGAACCATTTTTTTGACTTTGTGCCACGAAGGGCTCTCAACAAGGAAAGTGTCCAGGCGTCTCGGAGTGAACCAAAGCGATGATGTTTGAACATGGAAGAGATACAGAGAGACAGGAACTGTCGATGACATGCCTCGCTCAGGCCGCCCCAGGCCTACTACTGCAGAGAATGGCCGCTACCTACGGATTATGGCTCGGAGAAAAACCTGGCAGCAACGCCACCATGTTCAATAATGGTTTTCGTGCAGCCACAGGACGTCGTGTTACGACTCAAATTGTGCGCAATAGGCTGCATGATGCACGACTTCACTCCCGACATCCATGGCGAGATCCATCTTTGCAGCCACGACACCGTGCAGCGCGGTACAGATGGGCCCATCAACATGCCGAATGGACCGCTCAGGATCAGCATCACGTTCTCTTCAATGACGAGTGTCGCATTTGCCTTCAACCAGACAATCAATGGAGACGTGTTTGGAGGCAACCCAGTCAGGCTGAACGCCTTAGACACACTGTCCAGCGAGTGCAGCAATGTGTAGGTTCCCTGCTGTTTTCGGGTGGCACTATGTGGGGCCGATGTATGCCGCTGGTGGTCACGGAAGGCGCCATAACGGCTGTATGATACCTGAATGCCAACCAGTTTGGCAGCATATTGGCGAGGCGATTCACGCCCTCATCAAGCGCATGTTGTGGATGACTTCCTTCAGGATAACGACATCGCTCGACTAGAGTGGCCAGCATGTTCTCCCTACATGAACCCCATCGAAGATGAAGAAACTGAGCTCTAATATGGAAATAAAGCATTTCCGGAGCAGCGTTAATATAACGTTTCTTCTTCCTTTATATGTGATGAATGTTTCTCGAAAGTTTGGCCAAATCTTTTTGCTACACCCTGTATACCCTGCCAGGACGAGAGTCCGTTTAAAATTACTTGATAGTTGACATTTGTCACTTGCCGCTTAAGAATTGCCACATCGCCTGTTGACTAATGCTCGGTTATATCGTATACTACGGAGTGTAAGGCGCACTTTTTCCTTCGAAAAACTGTCTACGCTGCCAGTGAACTTGAAATTAAAGGGGTTCAGTGTTGTTGGTAACAGTACAATATTTTTGTTAGTAGGTAGTAACGGAAAGAAAATGCATTCGTATGATACGGGTTATCAACTGAAAGTAACAGTGTATGCAGAAGAATGTGGAAACACAGCATCTGAGCGGCATTTCGGCCCTCCACCAACAGAAAAAAGTCATTCTGGACTGGTGGGCTAGTACTGAACTGAAAACAATGAGGAAGACTAAATGTGCACGGCCGCGGTGGCCGAGCGGTTCTAGGCACTCAGTCCGGAACCGCGCGACTGCTACGGTCGCAGGTTCGAATCCTGCCTCGGGCATGGATGTGTGTGATGTCCTTAGGTTAGTTAGGTTTAAGTAGTTCTAAGTTCTAGGGGACTGATGACCACAGATGTTAAGTCCCATAGTGCTCAGAGCCATTTGAATCACTAAATGTGCAAATAGAGTACTGAATGTAAAATAGCCAAAACTAGAAGACAACGTAATGAAATTATTCAAGGACACCGTCAAAATGGCATTGGAATTAACCCAAAAATGATTCAAATACAGGCTCGTAAGGTAACGCTGCAGCTCAACAGACTTTAGGGGGGAGTCCGTTGGTGCTACAGTTTTATGAATCGTCATGGACTTGGCACGCGAAGCAGAACCAAAATATCGCATAAAATGCCACAAGACTATGAAGAAAAAGTATTACTTTTGCATCGCTTTATAATTCATCATCTAAAGGAAACGACTGTTGAACTGAGCCAATAGCGAAATGGACGAAACCCCTCTGACATACCATATGCCGAGTAGCAGAACTCTTGCCATGATAGATGCTACAACTGTAACTAAAAAAAAAAAAGTTGACATGAAAAAATGAAGTACACTGTTGTCCTTTCATGCTGTGCTCACAGTACTAACCTTAACTCAAAGATCATTTTCAAGCGCAAAACAATACCAAAGCTTTCTGACATACCGCCAGGTGTTGTTCACGTACATGACAGGGGATGGATGGACGTGGCTGGTATTATATTATTGATTGATAATGTGGGAGAGAAGGAACGGTGCTTTATTGAGGAACAGTTTTCTTCTTGCGATGGACCAGTTTAGAAGATGTATGAAAAATTCCTGTTACTCCGGGAGGATTTACTTCACAACTGCAACCTCTTGATGTCTCGACAAATAAATAGTTTAAAGTGTGTATGAGAGAGGAATGGAACAAATGGATGATAACTGAAACTCAACATCAATTCACGCTGAAAGAAACTTTAAAACGACCAACAATCAAACAAGTGAGTCAGTAGATGAAACAGTCGTGTTGCAGAGCGAGAGAAGGTATTACTGTTAGATCTTTCAAGAAGTGCGGCATAAGTAACGCTCTCGATGGCTGTGAAGACCATGTTATGCATGAAGAGGACGACGACGAAGAAGAAGAAGGCGAAGAAGAAGGAGAAGAAGAAGAACAAAAGACGAAAGAAGTAGAAGAAGGAAGTTCAGATGACGATTTTCAGGCATTGTAAAGGTCGTTTCGGTTTTATAGACTAGCATTTTTTTATTTATTCTGTCTGCAATCTAATAATAAAAATCGTAAAAATGTCACTTTTAAAAAAAGAAACTGCTTAACAGTTAGGGTGCCTCTTATAGTCCGTAAAATACGGTTGGCGACCCACATACATGGTTGGTCACTTCACACATGCCGTTACTGCGTAATGCGGAGCAGAGTTGGTAGCTGCCAACGCTAGGTGTAACAGTAAAATGTAAATGGCGTGTGACTAGGGAGGGCCTCCCGTCGGGTAGACTGTTCGCCGGGTGCAGGTCTTTCGATTTGACGCCACTTCGGCGACTTGAGCGTCGATGGGGATGAAATGACGATGATTAGGCTAACACAACACCCAGACCCTGAGTGGAGAAAATCTCCGAACCAGCCGGGAATCGAACCCGGACCCTTTTTATTCCCACTCAGCTACCGCGGGCTGGGCTGGGCAGGTACAACACTAATGCGATGTACGCCGTCGACAGCTGGTTTTAAGTGACAAATGACCGAACTGCTGCAGACGACGCGTTCTGTAGCCCTGACTCTAGACTCCTGTCCTAACCACTATCTCGTGATGTGCTATGTATCCGAGAAAACGGAGGTCAGAGTGGGCGGCAGAACTAAAATCACGATCGCTTTGTTCAGGCCAGTTAAAGCTAGCCTCTTCGAGCAAACACAAGACAGAAAAATTTTAGTTTCAATGCAAAAAAGAAACTAATTTCTCGCTATCATTCACTGGCTACCTGAAACAATTCTCACTCTGGCTACACGAACTGCCGCTTTACCAGTCGATGAGCAATTCTGGTGGACAGTCGGCTGTAGATTATGGACAATACAGGTAGGTTCCAAATGCACAGAAAATGACAGAAAGAAAAATAAGGGAAAATAAAAAAGTCAATATGGTAAAGAAAATAACGTGTCAAGATATTAGAAATAAAAAAAATGAGTTTGGATCAATTCATTCATAATAATGAATGTACACTCCTGGAAATTGAAATAAGAACACCGTGAATTCATTGTCCCAGGAAGGGGAAACTTTATTGACACATTCCTGGGGTCAGATACATCACATGATCACACTGACAGAACCACAGGCACATAGACACAGGCAACAGAGCATGCACAATGTCGGCACTAGTACAGTGTATATCCACCTTTCGCAGCAATGCAGGCTGCTATTCTCCCATGGAGACGATCGTAGAGATTCTGGATGTAGTCCTGTGGAACGGCTTGCCATGCCATTTCCACCTGGCGCCTCAGTTGGACCAGTGTTCGTGCTGGACGTGCAGACCGCGTGAGACGACGCTTCATCCAGTCCCAAACATGCTCAATGGGGGACAGATCCGGAGATCTTGCTGGCCAGGGTAGTTGACTTACACCTTCTAGAGCACAATGGGTGGCATGGGATACATGCGGACGTGCATTGTCCTGTTGGAACAGCAAGTTCCCTTGCCGGTCTAGGAATGGTAGAACGATGGGTTCGATGACGGTTTGGATGTACCGTGCACTATTCAGTGTCCCCTCGACGATCACCAGTGGTGTACGGCCAGTGTAGGAGATCGCTCCCCACACCATGATGCCGGGTGTTGGCCCTGTGTGCCTCGGTCGTATGCAGTCCTGATTGTGGCGCTCACCTGCACGGCGCCAAACACGCATACGACCATCATTGGCACCAAGGCAGAAGCGACTCTCATCGCTGAAGACGACACGTCTCCATTCGTCCCTCCATTCACGCCTGTCGCGACACCACTGGAGGCGGGCTGCACGATGTTGGGGCGTGAGCGGAAGACGGCCTAACGGTGTGCGGGACCGTAGCCCAGCTTCATGGAGACGGTTGCGAATGGTCCTCGCCGATACCCCAGGAGCAACAGTGTCCCTAATTTGCTGGGAAGTGGCGGTGCGGTCCCCTACGGCACTGCGTAGGATCCTACGGTCTTGGCGTGCATCCGTGCGTCGCTGCGATCCGGTCCCAGGTCGACGGGCACGTGCACCTTCCGCCGACCACTGGCGACAACATCGATGTACTGTGGAGACCTCACGCCCCACGTGTTGAGCAATTCGGCGGTACGTCCACCCGGCCTCCCGCATGCCCACTATACGCCCTCGCTCAAAGTCCGTCAACTGCACATACGCTTCACGTCCACGCTGTCGCGGCATGCTACCAGTGTTAAAGACTGCGATGGAGCTCCGTATGCCACGGCAAACTGGCTGACACTGACGGCGGCGGTGCACAAATGCTGCGCAGCTAGCGCCATTCGACGGCCAACACCGCGGTTCCTGGTGTGTCCGCTGTGCCGTGCGTGTGATCATTGCTTGTACAGCCCTCTCGCAGTGTCCGGAGCAAGTATGGTGGGTCTGACACACCGGTGTCAATGTGTTCTTTTTTCCATTTCCAGGAGTGTATTTTGAGTAGATGTACAAATTTAACAAGAAACTTTCACGAACTTCGCACCTACGACCTTTCACACGAGATGTTAATGCGCTAACAACTGCGATACGAGATTTCGATGAGGCAAGTACTTACATTTATGACTCTGATGTTCCAGTATCAACGATAAATTGCAGCCTTCAAAAATTTGACTTCGCATATTGTCATGCCAATCTTCTCTTACATAAGCCGATCTCTGTAATTAAAATCTACATCTACACCTACATCTACATGGATACTCCGCAAGCCACCTTACGGTGCGTGGCGGAGAGTATCCTCTACCACTATTTGTCATTCCCATTCTTGTTCCACTCGGAAATAGAGCGGAGGAGAAACGACTGTCTATACGCCTGCGTATGAGCCCTAATTTCACCTATTTTATCTTCATGGTCCCTAGGCGCAATGTATGTTGCCGGCAATAGAATCGTCTGGCAGTCAGCTTCAAATGCCGGTTTTCTAAATTTCCTCAGCAGTGTTTCTCGAAAAGAACGTCACCTTCCTTTGAGTTCACAAATCATCTCCATAAAACTTACGCGTTGCTCGAACCTACCAGCGACAAATCTAGCAGCCTGCCCCTGAATTGCTTCGATGTCTTCCTGCAATCCGACCTGTACGGATAACCGTATATGTGACGCTGAAAGGCGTCTAGTGCGGCAGGATCGAGCAGTGCTTGGTTAGAGCTGCATATGAAGTGCGTGCATTTCGTTACCACCGTTTTGTGTGTCTTTTGTGGTTATCATGTGTGATGAAATACGAAGTTACAGGGACAGATCCGGGTTCAGGACGAAAACACAAGAAGAAAGCAAGCCAGAGAGGGTGAACTGACCAATTGTGGCAATTTGGCAACGGCGAACGGTTCGGGCGTGACGTTGAGAACCTGATTCGAGGGAACCACTTAAGCCCACGAAGCGTCAACTATTAAGTAATTTTAATGGGACTGTAGTTACTGAGCCGTGGTAAAAATTGCTGTTTTGAAGAGCGCGCAGCAGCGCGTAGTGTGAAGCAGTCGCCCTCCATTTCTGGCGGTGGCGCCGCTGTGGCAATCGCAGCTTTGGTGTCTCCCTCTGGTGGGAAAGCGGAAAGGTTGCCTGTCCACGTGCACTGAAGGGGCGCTATGAGCTCGCCAGTCGGTCAGTCTGGGTCAGTCTCTCTTGCCCAGCTTGCTAGTCTGTCACTCGTCCGCATTTGTTAGGCAGTGTCTGTCTGTCGTTCGGAGTGCTAGTATGTCTGTCGTTCGGATCAACCTTTACTGCCGGCAAAATGAGAGTATTTCCACTCCGCCAGTAAGAGAACTGAGCAAGTGGTCGCCCGGTTGGGGCTTAGTTCCTGCATCTGAGTCTGCGCGTTAGGCCGCCAGTCTGCTCGAGTTTGCTCAGGAAACGGTCATTGGCGGTTGGATCGATCGGTTGGTCGGTCGCGCACTGAGACACGAGATGACTTGTCCGCCTTGAGTGTCGGCGCATGTGAGGTCCCCACGTGAGTCCAGTGGGCCGCGCCGTATAGCGAGGGGTAGTGGCTTCGCAGTCGACACGAGAGCAACAGGAGTCAACCCACGACATCGGTCTGGCCGGTCCGAGCTGCGACGCCGTGAGACGGGAGATCGGCGCGCCTTCCTGCGTCCGCTGAAGCGGCCGGCAGCGGACGGTTCGGGAGAGCGATTTGGGGGTGCTGCGCCAGGTCTTCTCGAGAAATCGCAGTTTATTAGAAGTTAAGTGATTCGTGATATGTTGTTTGATTACTCTTGTTAAATTCTACTTGTTTTCTTGGTGAGGTCACCAGCCGTTTTGCTTTGGGGTCGTCCCACCATTCTTCTCCGTTTGCCCACCAGCGGGAAGGTGGTTGTTTATAAATTGGGTGGTCCGTTTTTCCCTCGTGGAGTAGGGGCGGGTTAGAGCAACCTGCGGTTCGGGTTGTTCCGTAATCTCCCTATCAATCTAACGTACGTTAGTAGCTGCCTCTATCATGTTTGTCGGATTTGTCGTGTTAACGAATTTATTGCTTGAAGTGTAACGGCCTAATACCTGAAATATGTTTTGATCTTTGGAAACTTTGATATTATTGTCTATGATCTTGAGAGGCGGTATCTGTGTACTGTAGATTAAAACTGTGTGCCCGACCGAGACTCGAACTCGGGACCTTTGCCCTTCGCGGGCAAGTGCTCTACCATCTGAGCTACCGAAACACGACTCACGCCCGGTACTCACAGCTTTACTTCTGCCAGTATCTCGTCTCCTACCTTCCAAACTTTACAGAAGCTCTCCGCTATATCCTTTCTTTCAGAAGTGCTAGTTCTTCAAGGTTCCCAGGAGAGCTTCTGTAAAGTTTGGAAGGTAGGAGACGAGATACTGGCAGAAGTAAAGCTGTGAGTACCGGGCGTGAGTCGTGCTTCGGTAGCTCAGATGGCAGAGTACTTGCCCACGAAAGGCAACGGTCCCGAGTTCGAGTCTCGGTCGGGCACACAGTTTTAATCTGCCAGGAAGTTTCATATCAGCGCACACTCCGCTGCAGAGTGAAAATCTAATTCTGGATCTTAACTATTGTTTGGCCAACCGTGTAGAATTTTATATAACATTGCATTTCATGGGCTTTTATTTAAATGATCATTTTAGTATACAAAGTTGCCACCCTTTCACCTTTCCTGTAAGACTTTTCTTAGAAGTTAAAATCAAGTTGCACCTACGGTGGCAAGGTTAATATTTTAATTGTTAGTGTTTTGTAGCATTTCCATCCCTCCTACAGGGGGTGCATAGTTTGTAAACTGTTAAAACTCTTAGTTTAAAGTAATCTGGTGTGTTGCAGATTTGCGCCAGTGTAGTCTTTCAGAGGCTGTTGTGAGCGGTCGTAGCTACGGCCGTGTCAAAACGGAGTGGCAAGGTTCTCTGCCCGAAAGCTCATACAGTCAAAACTTGTTTCTTTCTGCCTCTGAATAAATTGTAACTTTGATATTTAGAAGGTGCTTTCAGATTATAATTTTAAATCTGTTTCTTTTAAAAAATGCTTTTAGGCACTATTAAAGTGAATAAAATTCCCATTTGTTAAAAGGAATTTGGTTATGATTTCATCAGTTACTCCCTGCCAAGTACTTTCATGCTTACATAGAGTGATTAAATGTGTTAATGTTCGGGTTGTTCCGTAATCTCCCTATCAATCTAACGTACGTTAGTAGCTGCCTCTATCATGTTTGTCGGATTTGTCGTGTTAACGAATTTATTGCTTGAAGTGTAACGGCCAAATACCTGAAATATGTTTTGATCTTTGGAAACTTTGATATTATTGTCTATGATCTTGAGAGGCGGTATCTGTGTACTGTAGATTAAAACTGTGTGCCCGACCGAGACTCGAACTCGGGACCTTTGCCTTTCGCGGGCAAGTGCTCTCCATCTGAGCTACCGAAGCACGACTCACGCCCGGTACTCACAGCTTTACTTCTGCCAGTATCTCGTCTCCTACCTTCCAAACTTTACAGAAGCTCTCCGCTATATCCTTTCTTGCTTGACGTATCATTGTTGTTACTGAGTGGGTGAAAGTCTGATTTTGCCTCCATTCAGGTACACGTGGTCAACATATATACCAAAATCCTTTCTTATAAGGTGAAGCCCGTTAACTTACAATAGTACAGGCTTTAATAAGTATCGTGCGCAGTAGCGTAGGGTTACAGTATCTTGGTAATTTAGAAATGCATCGAAGGCAGAAATATAATAACTGTGTAACTAACCAATATTGTTTTTTGTCTTGTTTCACAATTTTATTAATATTACTGCACGACCTAGGTTTCGGGTTATAAGCCCATTTTCAAGTACATTACTCATTCCCAAAGATGATAATGCACAGACAAATGTGATGACAAGGCCAAGATAATCATTTCAACTTGTTAAGGTATCGATCCATAACTTAATGTACTATTACGTCATTTTACTGTAATTACTGAATAGTGTAATAATGTATGTAATTTGTTAAAAACTTGTCGTTCACATAATTGTACATTAAGCTATGGATCGATACCTTAATAAGTTGAAATGATTATCTTTGCCTAGTCATCATGTTTATCTGTGCATTATAATCTCTGGGAATCAGTATGTACTTGATAATGCGCTTATAACCCGAAGCTTAGGTTGTGCAGTAGCATTAATAACAAAATTGTGAAACAAGGCAAAAAAACAGTGTTTGTTTAGTTAATTTACAATGTTTCACGAAGAACCCACAATTGATGCAATTAAAATAATAACTGTTTCCTTAGTTAAGTAGAAAATAACTAAAAACGAACATTATCCTTACGACGCGTGTGACTACCTGCTTTCTCACCACTTGGGGCGTTAGTGTCGCTCCAAGTGTCAAACGGTAACACCTTTCGCACCGGAAAGTGTCGTGACTGTATGAAATAGATTGTGATTGTAACAATTTACATAGTCGCTGTTGGAGTGTTTGTATACAAAGCTACACTGACTTTCGAGTGTTCGACACCTCGTTCACAACAAAGCAAATGCTGGTGATAACACGTAAGCGTTATGTTTGACGTGCTGTGCTTCACGGTTAAGGTTTTCATTAGCCGCTTCACGAACTGACTTGAACCAACACGAGTTCCAACCTTCTTGTTATTGACGTACGGCTGATCCCAGTTTCCTGTGAGAGGCGGCGAGCACAGCGCTCTGAACGATGCCAGAACAGCCGCAGCCTGGCTCTTCTGTAGCCGTTTGCGACTGTCCAGCTGTCGGTCTACATAGTGGTCCATTGATAGTGACCGGGCCAAATATCTCACGAAATAAGCATCAAACGAAAAAACTACAAAGAACGAAACTCGTCTAGCTTCAAGGGGGAAACCAGATGGCGCTATGGTTGGCCCGTTAGATGGTGTTGCCATAGGTCAAACGGATATAAACTGCGTTTTTTTAAATAGAAAAGAAATATGAATGTTTTAGTTGGACCACTTTTTTCGCTTTGTGATAGATGGCGCTGTAAAAGTCACAAACGTAACATTCCGCCAACGCGGACGGTATTTGCTTCGTGATACATTACCCGTGTTAAAATGGACCGTTTACCAATTGCGGAAATGGTCGATATCGTGTTGATGTGTGGCTATTGTGATCAAAATGATCAACGGGTGTGTGCTATGTGTGCAGCTCGGTATCCTGGACGACATCATTCAAGCGTCCGGACCGTTCGCCGGATAGTTACGTTATTTATGGAAACAGGAAGTGTTCAGCCACTCCGCGCGGTATTAGCCGAGCGGTCTTGGGCGCTGCAGTCATGGACTGTGCGGCTGGACCCGGCGGAGGTTCGAGTCCTTCCTCGGGCATGGGTGTGTGTGTTTGTCCTTAGGATACCTTAGTCTAAGTAGTCTGTAAGCTTAGGGACTGATGACCTCAGCAGTTAAGTCCCATAAGATTTCACACACATTTGAACATTTTGTTCAGCCACATGTGAAACGTCAACCACGATCTGCAACAAATGATGACCAAGTAGGTGTTTTAGCTGCTGTCGCGGCTAATCCGCACATCAGTAGCAAAGAAACTGCGCGAGAATCGGGAATTTCAAAAACGTAGGTGTCGAGAATGCTACATCAACATCGACTGCAGCCGTAC
Source organism: Schistocerca nitens (assembly GCF_023898315.1). Lineage (NCBI taxonomy): Eukaryota > Metazoa > Arthropoda > Insecta > Orthoptera > Acrididae > Schistocerca > Schistocerca nitens. Next base: position 56,723,598 of record NC_064624.1, read on the forward strand.
CATATTTCTATGCACCAGGAATTGCATGGCGACGACTTTGAACGTCGTGTACAGTTCTGCCACTGGGCACCAGAGAAATTACGGGACAATGCAGATTTTTTGAAAGCGTTCTATTTAGCAACGAAGTGTGACTCACCAACAGTGGTAACGTAAACCGGCATAATATGCACTACTGGGCAACGGAAAATCCACGATGGCTGCGACAAGTGGAACATCAGCGACCTTGGCGGGTTAATGTATGCTGTAGCATTATGGGAGGAAGGATAATTGGTCCCCATTTTATCGATGACAATCTAAATGCTGATTTCCTACGTAATGTTCTACCGATGTCACTACAAGATGTTTCACTGCATGACAGAATGGCGATGTACTTCCAACATGATGGGTGTCCGGCACATAGCTCGCGTGCGGTTGAAGCGGTATTGAATAGCATATTTAATGACAGGTGGATTGGTCGTCGAAGCACCATACCGTGGCCCGCACGTTCCCCAGATCGGACGTCACCGGAATTCTTTCTGTGGGGAAAGTTGAAGGATATTTGCTATCGTGATCCACCGATGACGCCTGACAACATGCGTCAGCGCATTCTCAAAGCATGTGCGGACATCGCGGAAGGCGAACTACTCGCTCTTGAGAGGAATGTCGTTACACGTCTTGCCAAATGCATTGAGGTTGGCGGACATCATTTTGAGCATTTATTGCATTAGTGTAGTATTTACAGGTAGACACGCTGTAACAGCATGCGTTCTCAGAAATGATAAGTTCGCAAAGGTACATGTATCACATTGGAACAACCGAAATGAAATATTCAGACGTAATTACATTCTGTATTTTAATTTAAAAAACCTACGTGTTACCAACTATTCGTCTAAAATTGTGAGCCATATGTTTGTGACTATTACAGTGCCATGTATCACAAAGCGAAAAAAGTGGTGCAACTAAAACATTCATATTTCTTGTCGTACTACAGGAATATGTAATAAAAAATGGGGGTTCCTACAGGGTGTTTCAAAAATGACCGGTATATTTGAAACGGCAATAAAAACTAAACGAGCAGCGATAGAAATACACCGTTTGTTGCAATATGCTTGGGACAACAGCACATTTTCAGGCAGACAAACTTTCGAAATTACAGTAGTTACAATTTTCAACAACAGATGGCGCTGCGGTCTGGGAAACTCTATAGTACGATATTTTCCACATATCCACCATGCGTAGCAATAATATGGCGTAGTCTCTGAATGAAATTACCCGAAACCTTTGACAACGTGTCTGGCGGAATGGCTTCACATGCAGATGAGATGTACTGCTTCAGCTGTTAAATTGTTTCTGGATTCTGGCGGTACACCTGGTCTTTCAAGTGTCCCCACAGAAAGAAGTCACAGGGGTTCATGTCTGGCGAATAGGGAGGCCAATCCACGCCGCCTCCTGTATGTTTCGGATAGCCCAAAGCAATCACACGATCATCGAAATATTCATTCGGGAAATTAAAGACGTCGGCCGTGCGATGTGGCCGGGCACCATCTTGCATAAACCACGAGGTGTTCGCAGTGTCGTCTAAGGCAGTTTGTACCGCCACAAATTCACGAAGAATGTCCAGATAGCGTGATGCAATAATCGTTTCGGATCTGAAAAATGGGCCAATGATTCCTTTGGAAGAAATGGCGGCCCAGACCAGTACTTTTTGAGGATGCAGGGACGATGGGACTGCAACATGGGGCTTTTCGGTTCCCCATATGCGCCAGTTCTGTTTATTGACGAAGCCGTCCAGGTAAAAATAAGCGTCGTCAGTAAACCAAATGCTGCCCACATGCATATCGCCGTCATCAATCCTGTGCACTATATCGTTAGCGAATGTCTCTCGTGCAGCAATGGTAGCGGCGCTGAGGGGTTGCCGCGTTTGAATTTTGTACGGATAGAGGTGTAAACTCTGGCGCATGAGACGATACGTGGACGTTGGCGTCATTTGGACCGCAGCTGCAACACGGCGAACGGAAACCCGAGGCTGCTGTCGGATCACCTGCTGCACTAGCTGTGCGTTGCCCTCTGTGGTTGCCGTACGCGGTCGCCCTACCTTTCCAGCACGTTCATCCGTCACGTTCCCAGTCCGTTGAAATTTTTCAAATAGATCCTTTATTGTATCGCTTTTCGGTCCTGTGGTTACATTAAACCTCCGTTGAAAACGTCGTCTTGTTGCAACAACACTGTGTTCTAGGCGGTGGAATTCCAACACCAGAAAAATCCTCTGTTCTAAGGAATAAACCATGTTGTCTACAGCACACTTGCACGTTGTGAACAGCACACGCTTACAGCAGAAAGACGACGTACAGAATGGCGCACCCACAGACTGCGTTGTCTTCTATATCTTTCACATCACTTGCAGCGCCATCTGTTGTTGAAAATTGTAACTACCGTAATTTCGAAAGTTTGTCTGCCTGAAAATGTACTGTTGTCCCACGCATATTGCAACAAACGGTGTATTTCTATCGCTGCTCATTTAGTTTTTATTGCCGTTTCAAATATACCGGTCATTTTTGAAACACCCTGGATTTAAAAAAAAACGCAGTTGATATCCGTTTGACCTATGGCATCGTCATCTAGTGGGCCAACCATAGCGCCATCTGGTTTCCCCCTTCAAGCTAGACAAGTTTCGTTCTTTGTAGTTTTTTCGTTTGACGCTTATTTCGTGAGATATTTGCCCCGGTCACGATCAGTGGACCACGGTCAGTCTGGGTGGCTTTACGTGAGAGCCTCTGCGATAATGTGGGTGCTCCTCTCTCCTAACATCAGGACGATCTCCACGCATTCACCCCGTCTTGACGCCGTCAGCTTTCACGTCACCTGTAAGGAAGAAACATCTCTATATACGACTATAAAAGGCAATGTCCGGACTGATGGACTGACACACTCACTGACTCATGATCGCCCAGCCCAGACCACTAAGGGTAGAAATTTGCTGAGAGTATTGATCTTATACCATAGGCGTCAATCAAGAAAGGATTTTTTGAAATTCCATTCGTAACAGAATCAAATAGGGGACGAAAAATTTTTTAAAAATATGTTCCATGAAGGCAGTTTTGAGTCTAAACCTACTATAATTGGTATTTGGGTTCTTGGTCAGAAATAAAGACATACTTGTTTCAGCATTTCTGGGAATTTAACTCCACTGGAGATCAAATAGTGAGGCAAAGTGGTTTTTCAAAACAAAACTTTATCAAAGGACTACTGAAGTATTTCTAAACGTACACACCTCCAAAAATGTTTTGCATCACCCCGGTTACCATAGCTCCTGAAGGTGTTGACTGTGGGTATTGTATCACACAGTCCCTTTGACTGTTCATAAATGTCACTCTACCCACCCAAAGATGTAAAGAACCATGCATGAGCAACACATACTAGACAGAGGCGTCCGGCAATCAGTTCCAGTCATTTCACCAGGGAGGAGGTACACAGCTCGTGTTGTCTGTAGTTCAACCATGCCTAGACGGTCAATGCCGCGGTTCGATCGCGCCAGCATTGTTACTTTGTGCCACGAAGGGCTCGCAACAAGTGTCCAGCGGTCTCAGAGTGACCAAAGCAATGTTGTTCGGTCATGGAGGATATACAGAGAGAGACAGGAACTGCCAATGACATGTCTCGCTCAGGCCGCCCAAGGGTTACTACTGCAGTGGATGACCGCTACCTACGGATTATGGCTCATAGGAACTCTGGCAGCAACGCCACCATGTTGAATAATGCTTTTCGTACAGCCACAGTACTTCGTGTTACGATTCAAACTGTGTGCAATAGGCTGCATGATGCACAACTTCAATCCCGACGTCAAAGGCGAGGTCCATCTTTGCAACCACGACGCCATGCAGAGCGGTACAGATGGGCCCAACAACATGCCGAATGGACCACTCAGGATTGGCATCACGTTTTGTTCACCGATGAGTGTTGCATATGCCTCCAATAAGACAATCATGGGAGATATGTTTGGAGGCAACCCAGTCAAATGGTTCAAATGGTTCTGAGCACTATGGGACTTAACATCTGTGGTCATCAGTCCCCTAGAACTTAGAACCACTTAAACCTAACTAACCTAAGGACATCACACACATCCATGCCAGAGGCAGGATTCGAACCTGCGACCGTAGTGGTCATGCGGTTCCAGACTGAAGCACCTTTAACCGCACGACCACACCGGCCGGCGCAACCCGGTCAGGCTGAACGCCTTAGACACACTGTCCAGCGAGTACTGCTGTTTTGGGTGGCATTATGTGGGGCCGATGTACGCCGCTGGTGGTCATGGAATGTGCCGTAACAGCTGTACGATACGTGAATACCATCCCCCGACCGATAGTGCAACCATATTGGCAGCATACTGGCTTGGCGTTCGTCTTCATGGACGACAATTCGGGCCCCCATCATGCATATCTTGTGAATGACTTCCTCCAGGATAACGACATCTCTCGAGGCCAGCATGTTCTCCAGACATGAACCCTGCCGGCATGCCTGGGATAGAGCGAAAAGGACTGTTTATGGACGACGTGACGCACCACTCAGTTTGAGGGATCTACGCCGAATCGCCGTTGAGGAGTGGGACAATGAGGAGCAACAGTGGCTTGATGAACTTGTGGAAAGTATGCCACGTCGAATACAGGCATGCATCAATGCATGAGGGGGTGTTACTGGGTATTAGAGGTACTGGTGTGTACAGCAGTCTGGGCCACCAATTCTGAAGGTCCCGCTGCATGGTGGTACAACATGCAATTTTTTTTATATGTGTGCATCAATGAAAATTGGTATTTGACTCTCAGGTTCCAAATAAACAAAATCTGTATTTCAGTGTTTTTGGAAATTAAACCGCTAAGGCGGTGAAATAGAGCATGTCATGTTTTATGAGAATATTTCGTTATGAAAGCGTTTTTAAAGTTAAATCTATTAATATTTGAATTTGGCTACTTTTTTACGAATAAAAAGAGATGTACTTTCAATCACTAAGGGGGTGAAACAGAGAATGAGAGTTTTTATGGAAATATTTAATTATACAATTCTTGAAGCTAAATGATTGAAAATTTCTGTTTGGATTTTCTGTTCTAAATAAAAAGACACATTTCACTGTTTTATGGAAATTCAGTCCCCAAAGGAGTGAAATAGGAGGTCAAACGTTTTATGTAAATACCTTCTTGTAAAAACACTTTTAAAGGAAAATCGTTGAATGTTTAGCTTCTCGATTAGAAATGAAACAGATACGTATTTAATTGTCTTTGGAAATTCAAGCCCCAAAGGGGGTGAAATACAGGCCATCATCGCCCAGTCCAAACTACCAGGGTCAGAAAATTGAAATTTGGGGACAGTGTTGATCTTATACTGCGAATGCATTTTCAATGCTAAATCGATGAAAATTTGTATTTAGCTTCTCTGCTACAAATAAAAAAAAAATACGTGTTTCACTGTGTTTGGAAATACAGTCTCTAAGGGGGTGAAATAGGAGATTAAAAGTTTTAAGAAAATATTTCGTTGTATTGGAATGAAGCTACGCCTATGAAAATTGGTATCTCGCTTCTCGGTTAGATATAAAGAAGCATGTGTTAGGAAATGAAAGTTTCCATGGAAAGGCGTGATTAAGAGAAACTTTGGACTCCAGTTACGAATCGCATTTTGGGCAGTAGTACATTCGGAACAACAATGTTTCTACGGCCTTAATTAGGATGAAAAATTTATAAGACGTTACAGTTTGCGAACAACACAAAAATTCGATTAAAGAAATCAAAACATATCTGTGCAGACCATACAGTCTACGCAAGCGAAGCAGCTGGGTCTGAGGTAATCAATAACTAATGGAGAATGAATAAAGCTACGCATGCTCAAACGAAAGGTAGAATTGTTTTTCTAGTGCAATTCTCTACCTGTCTGAAATGTCAAACGATCCCCTTTCCTCACGAAAGTTGCGAGAGGCTTCTAAAATGGCCACCATGTTGTTAATGGAGCCCCACAGGTATTCTCCTCCCACATCTTACATTACTTATTCTGTTTATCCCCCGTTTTGGTTTGAGAAGGGTGGTTGTACACTTATTAAGCGCTCTATATTGCAACAGATTGTGTACGATATTTTCTGCTGAGTCCATCATTTGCTTAAACGAACGTGAAAAACTGCTTAAAAACTATTTTCAGACTGGCTGATGTACCGGAAGAACAGTGATTACTTTGTTGTGCCGATTCAGTCTAGGCCTGTTCACCTCGCTGTCTAGAAAGACTGTGCATTGAGCATTTGGCTATACAAGCTGGTCAATGCACAGTCATTGAAAGTAGTTTATGAAAAATTCAGTGCAACAGACAACAATATTTTTTGTTCCTTGAGATCCAGAGAGAGCCTGATACGGTTCTGTACTATCTGCTAATGAACAAAATATGTACGTATGAAATATGAGACTATCTGCGTGACTGGATTGAAGAGTTCCAGCGAACAGACCACAGCATGTCATTCTGAATGGAGAGAAATCCTCTAGCATAAAATTAATTTTGGGCATACCCCAAGGGAGTGTTACAGGGAGTGTTACAGTATACATAGTGTCCCTGAAATGTTGAGACAAACTTCATGAGGTTGTAGTGGCTGTCTTGAGGAATAAATCGAGGATAGGAAGCTGTGTCCACAAATGTCATCAGACGACGCTAGAGAGCATCGAACTTATAGGCTCCAGCGCCTGCAACCAGACCACCCCTTCAGCAGCAAACGTGATGACGGACCATAGGTGGAATGTCTCGCAATATTGTTTGTTATTCAGTGATCGCGGCTGATAGCAACGATCGCCAACGGAGAACGTGGAGCTACCTGATATGTAGGAAGACCTTGTATCCTGTGTCCTACCATTCAGGAGGTATCGCGTCATAAACACTGAGATGCGTGAAAAACTGCCACATTGTGCACGAATTTAAACTTATTACTTCTTTGCTACTAACGCTGTTCGCAACACATTTTGCATACAATATCACATATGCCACTAATAGCATCTGCAAATTTACACTACTGGCCATTAAAATTGCTACACCAAGAAGAAATGCAGATGATAAACGGGTATTCGTTGGACAAATATATTAAACTAGAACTGACTTGTGATCACATTTTAACGCAATTTCGGTGCATAGATCCTGAGAAATCAGTACCCTGAACAACCACCTCTGCCTGTAATAACGGCCTTGATACGCCTGGCCATTGAGCCAAAACAGAGCTTGGATGGCATGTACAGTTATAGCTGCCCATGCAGCTTCAACACAATACCACAGTAGTGACTGGCGTATTGTGACAAGCCAGTTGCTCGGCCACAATTGACCAGACGTTTTCAATTAGTGAGACATCTGGAGAATATGCTGGCCAGGGCAGCAGTCGAACATTTTCTGTATCCACAAAGGCCCATACGGGACCTGCAACATGCGGTCCTGCATTATCCTGCTGAATTGTAGGGTTTCGCAGGGATCGAATGAAGGGTAGAGCCATGGGTCGTAACACATTTGAAATGTAACGTCCACTGTTCAAAGTGTCGCCAATGCGAACAAGAGGTGACCGAGACATGTAACTGATGGCACCCCATACCATCACGTCGGGTGATACGCCAGTATAGCGATGACGAATACACGCTTCCAATTTGCGTTCACCGTGATGTCGCCAGACACGGATGCGACCATCATGATGCTGTAAACAGAACCTGGATTCAGCCGAAAAAATGACATTTTGCCATTCGTGCACCCAGGTTCGTCGTCGAGTACACCATCGCAGGCGCTCCTGTCTGTGATGCAGCGTCAAGGGTAACCGCAACCACGGTCTCTGAGCTGATAGTCCATGCTGCTGCAAACGTCGTCTAACTGTTCGTGCAGATGGTTGTTGTCTTGCGAACGTCCCCATCAGTTGACTCAGGGATCGAGACGTAGCTGCACCATCCGTTACAGCTGTGCAGATAAGATGCCTGTAATTTCGACTGCTAGTGATACGAGGCCGTCGGGATCCAGCATGGCGTTCCATATTACCCTCCTGAACCCACCGATTCCATATTCTGCTAACATTCATTGGATCTCGACCGACGCGAGCAGCAATGTCGCGATACGATAAACAGCAATGGCGATAGGCTACAATTCGACCTTTATCAAAGTCGGAAACGTGATGGTACGCATCTCTCCTCCTTACACGAGGCATCACAACAACGTTTCACCAGGCAACGCCGGTCAGCTGTTGTTTGTGTATGAGAAATCGGTTGGAAACTTTCCTCATGTCAGCACGTTGTAGGTGTCGCCACCGGCGCCAAACTTGTGTGAATGCTTTGAAAAGCTAATCATTTGCATAGCACAGCACCTTCTTCCTGTCGGTTAAATTTCGCGTCTGTAGCACGTCATCTTCGTGGTGTAGCAATTTTAATAGAAGGTAGGGTATATTATGGCGGCAAACATATTTCATGAGATATGACGTCATTAACAATGAGTCACGAGAAAAACTGATGCATACTGTATGACGTTTAAATTTGATTACTTCTTCGATGTCAATTCTACTTGCAACATATTTCACAGACACTACATGTGCCACTTTACAGCATTGTATGACACAGTGCAAGAGATGCGACGCCATAAACACTGAGATGTGTGTTATAACAGCACACCATGCGTGAAGTTTTAGCACATTTATTCGATACAACTATAGTGCGGGTCATTTACGAAGACGGCTGAGTTTAGGTTCGTTCTGCGCATCTGACATCACAAAACACAGTCAGCCAATGAACAGAGGACGACGTTGCCAGAGCTCAATTGCAGTGCAGAGCATGGACGAGTGTCTTCAGTTTTAGAAACGTTGAGTCATAAATACAGTAATTGAACAAAAGCAATGTTTTGATAGCAGACATTCTTTTATAGAAAGTTCGGAAAAAGCATTCTTTATACCAGTTGCTTCATATTCTATTAATTAAATAAACCAAACAAGCAATAAGCCTCCTAATTCAGGCGATAGCAAGGAAAGGTGTTTCTATCATTCTGACGAACCGCTTTTTCGAAATAAAGAACAGCGGTAATTGTTTATTTCCTATTGTACTTCGACGAAATGTCAGTAATTCATAGTCCTACCAACAGTGTTTGTCCATATTTCGTGTGACATTTTACAGTCCTCCAGGAAACCTTTTGAATGACAAGCTGTGTTAGCGAAATGGTTAAGGTGTGGGGCTGCTTAGTGAAAGGTCATGAGTTCAAAACCTTGATCGATACTTAATATATCCTTTATTTAAAAGCAATATCAAAGTGTCTTAATTCATTAATTTTATTCGTTTGAATGTAATTTTTTGAAATTTATAGTGCTTCGTCTCTTCATTATAATCATAATAAGTTTTCGGTTTTTCTAATTTTGTCCTCCAATATTTCTTTTCACAGCAATTAAAAACAATGAAAAGGCACACATACAATATTCATGTTATCTGTTTTCTTTGTATATGTTCTCTTCCGCAGTCGCTGTTTTACTATTCAAATTGTGATATATTCTTTTGCGACAGTATTAAAAGTATTATTTAGAGCAGAATTTCGGCTCGTACGTTGCCGAGCTACTTGATTGTCTGACGCAATTCTTTGCTTCCCTGCTTTGGCAACATCATATTCAATGTTTTCATCGACCTATGTTTTGGCAAGTATTTGCTGTCCGTTGTGACAAACGCAAATTGTTTGCGCACTGTGCCTCACTGACAATATATTTTAGTTTCTATGTTTTATTACGTCCACAATTCAGGTTTGTGTACTTCGCCAACTTTGTTTTAATCAGAACGCTTTAGAAAAAAGCGTAATGACTCTGGTATAATAAAAGTTTAATTACAGTCGCAAAAGAATATTTCTCAATATTACATACGACACCTATCTGGAACTTAAATTAAATGAGATATTGTTATATAGTAAATTTTATATGAAACTAAGGTATCTTCTCCACATTTCATTCTCAACATTGTGGCAACTAAAATCGACCATGCGGAAAGTATACGCTATGGACTTTTACCTCTGCAAACTCTTCAAAATTTCGTGCAATGGTTTACTACATTTAATGCTGCACAATTACCACGTTGAACATAGAAACAAAATTAAGTCATTTATGGGGAGAAGGTATCAGTCAAGAAGATGTGTAAAAATAAAATTTTTTGGCCCGTTTAGTTTTTGTGAAATCGAATGATAAATTGTGTCAAAGCAGTCGGAACACCATGTGTCTGCACAGGCGAGCAGTGCAGTGATGATAAAATCGCGCACAGCGCGGAATGTGGGGAGCACGTCTCTGTAGCAGCGAAAGGGTTAATGCGGCCGTGGTGGCTTTACTTCATAAACTGCGCGCTCCCCCCTAAACGTAAGTTTGCGAACTATACTATACTATGGCGCTGCTTCTCTTGGCGCGTACAACTGGCAACGCAGCAATCTCCTGCGTCTGGGCGAGCATGCGCGAGCCGCCAAGATAAAAGAATTCAACTATAACAGACACTCCTAATGTAGAGTCAGTTTAAGGATATCTCTGACATCTGGCAGCGCTTTTGACAGGCTTTACTAAGCAGAAACAGCTGTAGGTAAAAACAATAGCCATCTTAGAGCTATGCACAGGCGTTGCCGTACAGACATATACAAAATCGCGTTATAGACACGCGAGGCAGCTGAACTTTTACATTTGAACATTATACACATTACTTTATACAACTATTTCATAATGTCAAAGGTGCTTTGCGAATACCTGGAAATGATATTTGTTCGTTATTGTACTACAAACGCCGTTCATTTTTGTTTCAATTTCAAATGAAAAATTGACAAAATAGATGCTCGGTCAATGCTAGGCTTGTCAGCAAAAAATTTCTTTTTCTACATTGTTTTTATATGCAACGTATCTACATTCAATGTTTTTACATACAATATATTTCACTATCTGAGCAATTACGGCTGATCATAAAATATCCCTCAAGATAACGACATCATATATCAGAACTCATTTCAGTTACACTTTACATTTTTAGGTATTTACAGTTTCAGGTATTGTCGTTCTTAAGGTATTATATTACAGTCATATTTCACAATGAAACCACTCATCATTTTTCATTTGTTAGTGAACTCAAACCACTGGGTTTACCTTATCAACAAGTATCAAACATTTTTCAGCATCTGCAGATAAATCGAGTTTATGATGATTAATAGTAGAAACAAAACGTAACTTTGACGGAATTACAAAGTACACAATAGTTTCTACTTCCAAGTCCAACACATGTTGTCCGTAATCATCAATTGTTACCGTATTAACAAGATATTGACTTATACCTTTTGCTCTGTACATTATGTTCCCAGATTCAGTTATGGAGGGCATGCGTTTTTACTTACACACCAAAAAATTCTGTAGTAGGTCCGCCATTATGGTCGGCATTCATTAAACCTACTTTCTTCTTATTTAACTGATATTATCAGGGTATGCCAAAGTGTCAAACCACCTATGCCCATCACTTTACTAAATATCGTCGTAAATACGTGAGCCGGTTACATGACATTTTAGGTTACCAGTGTTTATGTCATCGATTATTACATTCATTTACTCATAATGAAAATCTACTGCCAGCATCTTGGAATTATCCACTATGGTCATTACTATGGCAATGGTTTTATTAAAGACTACGCTAAATGTGCTTAGTCAATGGCGACTAAATTTTCGTTAAAAATTACACTCCTTTGAAAATTTGGTTTGGTATTTAATGCAGTTACCCAAAATCTGTCTACTCAGAGCGTTCCTAGTCTTATAATCAGCATCTTTCGTACACTTTGCATGTTTCTTTCAAAGATGCGATTATTCATCAGTCCGGAAAAGTTCTCCTCAAAGTCACTGCCTGTATTCATGCGATTTTGTGTGTTAGTCTCAACGTACAGCTCCATACAGGGAGCTTTCCTGGTTCAGTGCATATTTTTTAAAAGAGTTTATGCTGCAAACGTTGTTTGCAGTCTTGTAATGAATAACATAGTTTTTTATCATACAATATCGAAAATAATTTCTTTTTTTCCTGTTATAGGACGGTAGCGGCATTTTTTTCCAGACAGAAGTGCAAACCTGAATGTAAACTGTGAATTCTCTCAGGGTATCTGAGATATGCCTATAAAATGTACACTATTTTAGGGAAATTCTGATATGTTTTCCACCGCGAAAATTTCGAAACTCTCTGGAATAAGCCATTCAAAACTGGATACCGCAAAACATTGCAACATTACCCTGCTGCGTAGGCTATTCAGATAGAGACCTACATCTACATCTACATGATTATTCTGGAATTCACAGTTAAGTGCCCGGCAGAGGGTTCTTCGATCCACCTTTAAGGTACTTCTCTACCGTTCCACTCTCGATCAGCACGCGGGAAAATCGAACAGTTAAATCTTTCCATGTGGGCTCTGATTTCTCTTGTATTATTATGGTAATTATTTCTCCCTGTGTAGGTGACTGCGAAGAAAAATTTTTCACACACTGACGAGAAAGTTGGTGATTCAAATCTCATGAGAAGGCCCTGCCGCGGCGAAAAATGCCTTTGTTTCAATGACTGCCACCCAATTCGTGTACCACATCCGTGCCGCTCTCTCGCTTATTTTGTGATAATACAAAACGAGCTGCCCTTCTTTCAACTTCTTCAACATCTTCGCTCAATCTTATCGGATGCAGATCCCACATCGCACAACAGTACTCGAGAAGAGGCAGGACAAGTGCAGTGTAAGCAGTCTCTCTAGTAGACACATTGCATTTTCTAAGAGTTCTACGAATAAATCGGAGTCTTTGGCTCACTTTCCCCGCAGCATTAACTATATCATCGTTCCAGCTTTACTTATTTGTAACTGTAATCCTAAGTATTTAGTGCAGTTTACAGGCTTTAGATTTGTGTGAATTATCGTGTAACTGAAATTCAAAGAATTCCTTGTAGTAGTCATGTGGATGATTTCATACTTTTTATTATTTACAGTCAATTGCCACTTTTTGGACCATACGGATATCTTGTATAAATTATTTTATGAGGGTCGCTCCAAAAGAAATGCACACTATTTTTGTAAAAATACAGTTTTCATTCTGAATGTGTGAAAGTTTTACAGCGTGTAGATACATCCTTCCCGCTTGTTTTCAAACTTAGTTCAACCTGTTCCCGTGAGTGGCGCCGTCACAGCATGTCTTCAAGATGGCTGCTACACTTGACGTTCGTCAGAAGCAATGTGCTGTCATAGAATTCCTGTGCTGTGGAAACGGGACAGTGGGAAACATCCACAAGAGGTTGATAAAGGTGTATGGAGATGCTGCTGTCGATGGCAGTACAGTTAGTCGGTGGGCAAGCAGGCTACGTGATGAAAGCGGGCGGCAATATTGAGGATTGTCGTCGCAGCAGCAGGCCTCGTACTGCACACACTCCAGACAATGTGCAGAGAGTTAACGAATGGGTGACTGCTGACAGACGCATCACAGTGAACGAATTGTCACGCTACGTTGGGATAGGGGAAGGAAGTGTTTGTAGAATACTGGAAGTGTTGGCGTTAAAAAAGGTTTGTGCCAGGTGGGTCCCCAGGACGTTGACAGTGGCTCACAAAGAAACAAGAAAAACGGTATGCAGCGAACTTTTGGAACAGTACGAGAATGGTGGGGATGAATTTCTTGGAAGAATTGTGACAGGTGATGAAACATGGCTCCATCATTTTTCACCAGAGACGAAGAGGTAATCAATGGAGTGGCATCATGCAAATTCACCCAAGAAAAAATATTCAAAATCACACCTTCTGCTGGAAAAGTTATGGCTACAGTGTTTTTCGATTGCTTGTGGACGTCATGCCAAGTGGAACCACCATAAATTTTGATGCATATGTGACGACACTGAAGAAACTTCGAGCTCGACTGAGTCGTGTTCGACCACATCGGCAAAAGCAGGATGTTTTGCTGTTGCTAGGACAATGCACGGCCACATGTCAGTCAAAAAACCATGGAAGCGATCAGAAAACTCGGATGGACAACACTTGTCCTGACTTGGCTCCATGTGACTATCATCTCTTTGGGAAACTGAAAGACTCTCTTCGTGGAACAAGGTTTGAAGATGATGACTCCCTTGTGCACGCTGCCAAACAGTGGCTCCAACAGGCTTGTCCAGAATTTACCGCGCGGGTATACAAGTGCTGGTTCCAAGATGGCGTAAGGCAGTTGAGAGGGAAGGAAATTATGTGGAGAAGTGAAAATATTGTTCCTAAAGGATGTATCTACACACTGTAAAACTTTCAAACATGTAGAATAAAAGATGGATTTGTAAAAAGAAAATAGTGTGCATTTCTTTTGGAGTGTCCCTCGTACAATTCATTTTGACCATCTGATGACTTTACAAGACTGTAAATGACAGCATCATCGGCAAACAATCTAAGAGGGTCTGCTGAGATTGACTCCTAAATCATTTATGTAGATCACGAACAACAAATGGCCTGTAAAACTTCGTTGGGTAACACTAGATATCACTTCCAGTTTACTCGATGCCTCCCCGCCAGTTACTGCAGACTGTGACCTTTCTGATAGGAAATCACAAATCCTGTCGCACAACTGAGAAGATACTCCATAGGCACGCAATCTAATTAGAAGTTACGTGAGGAACGGTGTCAAAAGCCTTCTGGAAATCTAGAAATATGGAATCAATTTTTACGTCTCCTGTCGACAGCACTCATTACTTCGTGAGAATAAAGAGCTAGTTGTGTTTCACAAGAACGATATTTTCTGAATCTGTGTTGCCTATTTTTCAATAAATCGCTTTCTTCGAGGTGATTTATAATGTTCGAGCACAGGATCAGTTCCAACATCGTACTGCAGATCGATGTTACTGATATGGGCCAGTAATTCAGCAAATTACTCCTATTTCCATTCTGGAGTGACTTGTGCAACTTTGCAGTCTTTGGGTAGAGATCTTTCGACAGCTGACCAGTTGCATATGGTTGCTAAGTATGAAGCTACTGTATCAGAATACTCTGAAAGGAACCTGACTGAACACAATCTGGACCGGAGGACTTGCCTTAGTACGTTATTTAAACTGCTTCGCTACACCGAGGGTATCTATTTATGAGTTACTCATGTTGGCAACTGTTCTTGATTCGAATTCTGGACAATTTACTTGGTCTTCTCTTCTGAAGTTATTACGGAAAACCGTGTTTAGTAACTTTGCTTTAGTGACATTGTCATCAATGACATTAGCATTGTTATGTCGCAGTGAAGGTATCTGTTTGCGTCTTGTTACTGGTGTATTTTACAACGACCAGAATCTGTTTAGGTTTTCTGCCAGATTTCGAGATAGAGTTTCGGTGTAGAAACTATTAAAAGCGACTCGCATTAAAGTTCGCACTAAATTTCAAATTTCTGTAAAACTTTGCCAGCTCTCTAAAATCTTGCTTTCTTTTAAATTTGGCAAGCCTTTTTTATTGCTTCTGCAACAGTATTCTGACCTGTTTTGTGTACCGCGGGTAATCAGTACCATATCTTATAAGTTTATTCGGTATATATCTCTCAGTTGCTGTCGATACAATTCTTTGGATTTAAACGCCATATGGAATATGCTTAAGTAGTCAGACTGTAAGGAAGGGAGACTGTCTCTTACGGCGTCAAGACATATTCATGCGCTTTTTTTTTAAAAAAAAGGATATACATTGCGTTTATTTTTGGTGGGTTTGTATGTTAAGGTACTTAGTCTAGCTACAGCCTTGTGGTCACTAATCTCTTTGTCTCTCATGACGGTACCTATTTCGTCAGGATTCTTTGCTATTAAGAGGTCAAGTAGGTTTTCGTAAACATCTACACTTATAGTGGATTCCCGTACTAGTTGTTCAAAGTAATTTCCTGGGAACGCATTTAGTACGATTTCGGACGACGTTTTGTGCAGATCACCAACTTTAAACATGTATTTTCGCTAACATATCGAGGGTAGACTGAAGTCACCAACAACTATAAATGTCTGAGTGGCGTGCCTATTTGAAATGACACTCAAGTTTTCTTTGAACTGTTCAGCGACTGTATCATCTGAGTCGGGGTGTCGGTAAAAGGAAACAATTATTAATTTATTCTGGTTTCCAAGTGTAACCTCTACCCATACTAACCCACAGGAAGTATCTACTTCAATTTCACAATAAGGTAAACAACTTCTAACAGGAATAAGCACTCCACCACCAGCTGTATTTAATCCTTCCTTTCTGAAAGCGATTAAGTCCTTTGTAAGAAATTCGGTTGAAATTTTTTCCGACTTTAGCCAACTTACCGTACCTATAACGATTTGAGATTTCTATCTTTCTATTACAGTTTGGAGCTGTGGTTCTTTTCCAACACAGCTACGACAGTTTACAAGTAAAATATTGGTTGTTACTATGTGTTCCCTCTTCCTGTGTTCGATATGCAAGACACGTGGTGTAAGACTCCAGTTTTATCATTGCAATTGACAACAAATATATTGTTGGCAACGGCAAGTCCGCAAGAGCAAGGGACAGTGCCACGAATAAGGTCTCTTTCAACAACTGGAATTGTTGATAGCGGCAATAAACTGCAATTCCGCATTAGTAATTTTGAACAGTAAACCGAAGAATGTCAATTTTCAAACAAAAATTGGAACAGTGTGCAAGTGTTTTTGCAGTTGAATACATTCCACAGATTGCAATCTCTTTTGTACTCGACTTCTGTTATCATTTTCATGTCTTTAATAAACTTGTAAACTTTTCAATTTTGGGAAAGTGATCGTCCAATAGAAACGAGTCATTGCTAATTTATCATGTGGAAAAATTTCAGGTAAGGTAGACACCTTTCAAGCGAGCACGTCGAAATTTTTGTGAATTGATAAATCTGGAGTTTATATTGCGTATCGTCTCTTGGTACATTACTGAAATACTCTTTGTAAAATATTTTATGTATTTCAATATTAGATGGATTCAGAGAATCACCACCTGGCTTTAGTTCAGCTTCTTCGTTCTCATCTGCCACATTTTGTTTATGTATGTTCATGTTCAAGAAATGCCCGTCGTTATTGCTTACGTTGTGTAATACAGCGGGAACTATAAAGTCAAACCTATAATTCACAAGACAAATGGAATGTGGTGTGCCTTGGTACACACCGGTGAAATGACGACACTTTCCGTCTTTTACATCGCCTTTCTCAAAGGGTTCCCTGCAAATGTGGCTGATATCGGCCGAGTGAGATGCTAATTTTACAATAAAAATGCCATTCACACCCTCAGCTATTCGATACAGCTGCTCAATGAACCGTTCCATTTAACTACTGCCTCTCTACATTTTGAACTCGCAATATTCTTGATCATAACTACTGCGCATGCAACGAGCAATGTTGAATGTTTTTATTTTTTATTTATTTATTTATTTTTTTAAATGTTCCTGAACAGAATACATTCCAGGGTCACTGCTGCAGCTGCAGCTAGCAACTGGCTCTCACATGCGGTTCGTATCAGCATAAATTACAAACGAGAGTTTCAATTTGTTTTTGGATGCTGTAAATTTTACAGACTCTTTCTCTCTACCAGGCAGTATAATACTGACCAATATAAACTGTGCAGAGTGTAAATAATTAAATTATATATATATATATATATATATATATATATATATATATATATATATACAGGGTGAGTCACCTAACATTACCGCTGGATATATTTCGTAAACCACATCAAATACTGACAAATCGATTCCACAGACCGAACGTCAGGAGAGGGGCTAGTGTAATTGGTTAATACAAACCACAAAAAAATGCACGGAAGTATGTTTTTTAACACAAACCTACGTTTTTTTAAATGGAACCCCGTTAGTTTTGTTAGCACATCTGAACATATAAACAAATACGTAATCAGTGCCGTTTGTTGCATTGTAAAATGTTAATTACAGCCGGAGATATTGTAACCTAAAGTTGACGCTTGAGTACCACTCCTCCGCTGTTCGATCGTGTGTATCGGAGAGCACTGAATTACATAGGGATCCAAAGGGAACGGTGATGGTCCTTACGTACGGAAGAGACTGGAACAGCACATTACGTCCACATGCTAACACCTTTTTATTGGTCTTTTTCACTGACGCACATGTACATTACCATGAGGGGTGAGGTACACGTACACACGTGGTTTCCGTTTTCAATTACGAAGTGGAATAGAGTATGTCCCGACATGTCAGGCCAATAGATCTTCAATGTGGTGGCCATCATTTGCTGCACACAATTGCAATCTCTGGCGTAATGAATGTCAAAAATGGTTCAAATGGCTCTGAGCATTATGGGACTCAACTGCTGAGGTCATTAGTCCCCTAGAACTTAGAACTAGTTAAACCTAACTAACCTAAGGACATCACACACATCCATGCCCGAGGCAGGATTCGAACCTGCGACCGTAGCGGTCTCGCGGTTCCAGACTGCAGCGCCAGAACCGCGCGACCACTGCGGCCGGCAATGAATGTCGTACACGCCGCAGTACATCTGGTGTAATGTCGCCGCAGGCTGCCACAATACGTTGTTTCATACCCTCTGGGGTTGTAGGCACATCACGGTACACATTCTCCTTTAACGTACCCCACAGAAAGAAGTCCAGAGGTGTAAGATCAGGAGAACGGGCTGGTCAATTTATGCGTCCTCCACGTCCTATGAAACGCCCGTCGAACATCCTGTCAAGGGTCAGCCTAGTGTTAATTGCGGAATGTGCAGGTGCACCATCATCCTGATACTACATACGTCGACGCGTTTCCAGTGGGACATTTTCGAGCAACGTTGGCAGATCATTCTGTAGAAACGCGATTTATGTTGCAGCTGTTTGGGCCCCTGCAATGAAGTGAGGATCAATGAGGTGGTCGCCAATGATTCCGCACCATACATTTACAGTCCACGGTCGCTGTCGCTCTACCTGTCTGAGCCAACGAGGATTGTCCACGGACAAGTATTGCATGTTCCGTAGATTCACTGCCCCGTGGTTTGTGAAACCCGCTTCATCGGTAAACAGGTAGAACTGCAACGCATTCTCTGTTAATGCCCATTGACAGAATTGCACTCGATGATTAAAGTCATCACCATTTAATTGCTGATGTAGCGACACATGAAACGGGTGAAAGCGGTGACGATGCAGTGTGCGCATGACACTACTTTGACTCACTCCACCGGCTCTCGTAATGTCACGTGTACTCATGTGTGGGTTCATGGCAACAGCAGCTAACACACCAACTGCACCGGCTTCTCCTGTGACAGGCCTGTTACGGACCCGTTTGCGTGCTACGACCGTACCTGTTGCATACAGTTGGCGGTAGACGTTTTGCAATGTGCGGCACGTTGCATGCTCTCTGTCCGGGTACCGTTCTGCATACACCCTGCAGGCTTCAGCTGCATTTCGTCGACACTCGCCATAGATATCATCTCCGCCTTTTCAGAGTTCGAATACACCAAGGTCACAGTTCCTACAACACTACACTATCACAGACGTCTGGTAACACGGTGTACTGCAGTTGGTCTGCGTGCGGAGACGAACAATAGCAGCAAGCGCTACATGCGGACACTGCGACAGCTAGACCAAACCACAACAGTGCACTACAGCCACACTCGTAAACACGGTCGTCATCGTAAACTTGTCCCTGCAGATGCTGCTCGCCGACTGTGGCCCGTGTTTGTTACAACACGCAACTGAACGTCGGAGGTTTCAAGCGTCAACTTTAGGTTACAATATCTCCGGATGTAATTAACATTTTACAATGCAACAAACGCCACTCATTACGTATTTGTTTATATGTTCAGATGTGCTAACAAAACTAACGTGGTTCCATTTAAAAAAAACGTAGGTTTGTGTTAAAAAACATACTTCCGTGCATTTTTGTATGGTTTGTATTAACCAATTACACTAGCCCCTCTCCTCACGTTCGGTCTGTGGAATCGATTCGTCAGTATTTGATGTGGTTTACGAAATATATCTAGCGGTAACGTTAGGTGACTCACCCTATATATATATATATATATATATATATATATATATATATATATATATATATATATATATATATATGTGTGTGTGTGTGTGTGTGTGTGTGTGTGTGTGTATGTAAATATGATTATTTATGTTATTTTGTTTTTTTTATAATTTTTGTTGAACTGAATTGAGATGGATGGAAATATTTAGTTGGAATGCTGGGGAAAGTAAAGCAATGGAATCCAGAGAAAATAAACTTGAATTGGCCTTGCAACTAACAAAAAATACATACAACAAAAAAATCCCTTTCATGGGGGTCCAAAATTACACATTAAAAGACAGTGATTAAGCCAGAAGCACTGTATGCAGCAGAAACACTTAACATGAATTTCAAAGGCCAAATGGAGAAACTTGACCTAAAGGAAAGAAAAATTTTAAGTAAAATCATTGGGCCAAAATTTCAAGACAATAAGATTATATACATCAAAAATGAAACTCTCTACAAGAATCAGTGAATATATTTAAACCATGATAAGGTGCCATCGAACATATACTTTGAGAATTTCGTCGCCGTAAGAAGGAGGTTCGTGGGCCACGTTATTTCTGACAAGGGAACCTCCCCATCGCACCCCCCTAAGATTTAGTTATAAGTTGGCACAGTGGATAGGCCTTGAAAAACTGAACACAGATCAATCGAGGAAACAGGAAGAAGTTGTGTGGAACTATGAAAAAAAAAGCAAAATATACAAACTGAATAGTCCATACGCAAGATAGGCAACATCAAGGATTGTCTGAGCTGAGGAGCGCCGTGGTCCCGTGGTTAGCGTGAGCAGCTGCGGAACGAGAG
Source organism: Schistocerca nitens (assembly GCF_023898315.1). Lineage (NCBI taxonomy): Eukaryota > Metazoa > Arthropoda > Insecta > Orthoptera > Acrididae > Schistocerca > Schistocerca nitens. The sequence continues at coordinate 56,744,371 of NC_064624.1, forward strand.
GTCTTTGGTTCAAGTCTTCCCTCGAGTGAAAAGTTTCCTTTTTTTATTTTCGCAAAGTTATGATGTGTCCGTCCGTTCACTGACGTCTCTGTTCACTGTAATAAGTTTAGTGTCTGTGTTTTGCGACCGCACCGCAAAACCGTGCGATTAGTAGACGAAAGGACGTGCCTCTCCAATGGGAACCGAAAACATTTGATCGCAAGGTCAACCGATTCCTCCACAGGAAAACACGTCTGATATATTCTATACGACACTGGTGACGGCATGTGCGTCACATGACAGGAATACGTTATCGACCCACCTAACTTGTACACTTGGCGAATGGGTAAAAAGATTCTTCTACCTTGCCCGATTTAGGTTTTCTTGTAGATGTGATAATCACTCCCAAAAAAGTGCTGAAAACATAAAAAATTAAACTTTTTAGTGGAGGGAATACTTAAACCAGGGACCTCTCGTGCCTCAGCTGCTCACGCTAACCACGGGACCACGGCGCCCCTAAGCTCACCCTCTCCTTTATGTTGCCTATCTTGCGCATGGACTACTCAGTTTGTATATTTTGCTTATTTTTTTCATAGTTCCACACAACTTCTTCCTGTTTTCTCGATTGATCTGTGTTCAGTTTTTCAAAGCCTATCCACTGTGCCAACTTATAACTAAATCTGAGGGGGGGTGCGATGGGGCGGTTCCCTTGTGAGATAAAATGAGATAAATACTGAAAATACAGTTTACGTATAATGTTGAAATTTTAGGATCATGGATTAAACAAATAATGAAATCACAATAGCTTTAATCATAACTATAATTACTGAAGTGCACTATGCTACTTACGTTGGGAATACAATATTAATCACTAGTGATATGTTGATTATCCGCACGTCGGTATCTCGTCCGTGCGTAGTGGAAATTTCCTAATATAATTACTAGTATGCGCGAGTATGCGCCCTGCAGTACGCACAGACTTTTTATAAAATTAAAGAGTTTAAATCAGAGCGGCCAGTCTAACGCGCGAGGCTCTCCCCCGACTCCATTCCGGAACAGATAACAGAAGAAGTAATTAACGAAAGACTAGACATCCTTTCTGTGTCTCACCAGCGATCACATGCGACCGCGCACAAGATAACTTGCATTAACAGGGTTCTCTGATTAATAAAAAATAGATTTACGTACTATGGCTAAAAATTAAAAAAAATAGATTTACATGCAATGGCTGAAAATGTGCCTTTAAAAGAGTCAACTAAATGAGCATGTAACTTCCCTTTGGTATGAAAACAACAGGCTACGTTGACTTGCACTGTTGAATAATGATGATCAGTCACGCCAATGGCAGCAGCCAATCTCGGAGATCAGTTTGTGTTCCGGAGGAATGTAGGAACACGTGAGGCAATACGGATCGTACGGCTTGTTTTGAAGATAGGTTAAGGAAAGGCAAACCTACGTTAACAGCATTTGTAGATTTGGAGAAAGCCTTTAACAATGATAACTGTGCGAAGGTTTTTCTGCGTTTGGGAGTCGAGGATACGGCTGGTCTACATCTACATCTACATCTACATCCATACTCCGCAAGCCACCTGACGGTGTGTGGCGGAGGGTACCTTGACTACCTCTATCGGTTCTCCCTTCTATTCCAGTCTCGTATTGTTCGTGGAAAGAAGGATTGTCGGTATGCTTCTGTGTGGGCTCTAATCTCCCTGATTTTATCCTCACGGTCTCTTCGCGAGATATACGTAGGAGGGAGCAATATACTGCTTGACTCTTCGGTGAAGGTATGTTCTCGAAACTTCAACAAAAGCCCGTACCGAGCTACTGAGCGTCTCTCCTGCAGAGTCTTCCACTGGAGTTTATCTATCATCTCCGTAACGCTTTCGAGATTACTAAACGATCCTGTAACGAAGTGCACTGCTCTCCGTTGGATCTCCTCTATCTCCTCTATCGACCCCACCTGGTACGGATCCCACACTGGTGAGCAATATTCGAGCAGTGGGCGAACAAGTGTACTGTAACCTACTTCCTTTGTTTTCGGATTGGATTTCCTTAGGATTCTTCCAATCAATCTGAATCTGGCATCTGCTTTACCGACGATCAACTTCATATGATCATTCCATTTTAAATCACTCCTAATGCGTACTCCCAGATAATTTATGGAATTAACTGCTTCCAGTTGCTGACCTGCTATTCTGTAGCTAAATGATAAGGGATCTTTCTTTCCATGTATTCGCAGCACATTACACTTGTCTACATTGAGATTCAATTGCCATTCCCTGCACCGTGCGTCAATTCGCTGCAGATCCTCCTGCATTTCAGTAGGATTTTCCAATGTTACAACCTGTCGATATACCACAGCATCATCCGCAAAAAGCCTCCTACGACACTCCCCTGCGGCACACCTGAAATCACTCTTACTTCGGAGGACTTCTCTCCATTCAGAATGACGTGCTGCGTTCTGTTATCAAAGAACTCTTTAATCCAACCACACAAATGGTCTGATAGTCCATATGCTCTTACTTTGTTCATTAAACGATTGTGGGGAACTGTATCGGAAGTCAAGAAACACGGCATCTACCTGGAACCCGTGTCTCGTGGACGAATAGCGCGAGCTGGGTTCCACACGACCGTCTTTTTCGAAACCCATGCTGATTCCTACAGAATAGATTTCTAGACTCCAGAAAAGTCATTATACTCGAACATAATTCGTGTTCCAAAATTGTACAACTGATCCACGTTAGAGATATAGGTCTATAGTTGTGCACATCTGTTCGATGTCGCTTCTTGAAAACGGGGATGACCTGTGCCCTTTTCCAATCCTTTGGAACGCTACGCTCTTCTAGAGAGCTACGGTACACCGCTGCAAGAAGGGGGGCAAGTTCCTTCACGTACTCTGTGTAAAATCGAACTGGTATCCCATCAGGTCCAGCGGCCTTTCCTCTTTTGAGCGATTTTAATTGTTTCTCTATCCCTCTGTCGTCTATTTCGATATCTACCATTTTGTCATCTGTACGACAATCTAGAGAAGGAACTACAGTGCAGTCTTCCTCTGTGAAACAGCTTTGGAAAAAGACATTTAGTATTTCGGCCTTTAGTCTGTCATCCTCTGTACCGGCAGAGGTTCGAGTCCTCCCTCGGGCATGGGTGTGTGTGTTTGTCCTTAGGCTAATTTAGGTTAAGTAGTGTGTAAGCTTAGGGACTGATGGCCTTAGCAGTTAAGTCCCATAAGATTTCACACACAATTGAACATTTGAACGCAGTCGACGATAGAGGTAAATAACTGATGAGATTGGGCCGAATACCATTTATTAACAAAAACATCCCTCAGATGCAGCCAGTACTCTTGGATGGCTACAGAGCTGCGGGCCTCACTAAAGCAAGACCGTCAGCTCAGGGTGACGGACTGAGCTCCACGGATTCTCCACTCACAATCAACGATCTCAACCCGCAGCTAAGACACCTACGAGGTAACCGCCCATTACAATGTTCCCAGAGCCTTTAAACACAACGAACACTAGTTAATCCAACAGCGATGGAGACAGACTACGGAAGTACTGCGAATAGTTAAAACTGAATTCAAATGACGAACAATTTATTTCATTTCCTTCAAACTCTTGATAACTTAGTTAAAAAAATTTAAAACATCTATCCTGACAAACTGATCGAAATTACCATCTTTAAGGTGTATCCGTTCCTCTTCTTCTTCTTTTGTTTCACCCTCTGGATCAATCATTTCTTTGTGTGTTGTTCTTTTCTTAGGGCCCAGTATTTCTTGATTCTTTCTGATCTTCTTCTCTTCTCTTTTTCCGAGATGAAGGGTTTGGACTTTTGTGTGGATTTGTCTTGGAACCTTATGTTTTCATCTTTAGTAATTAATTTAGCAGTTCGATCAATAAGTGAATTTTCTGAAATCTTTAATTCCACTAGGTCTTTCTCAGTTTCTTTAAACCAGTTGGGATTCGTTTTTCGGTTACGGAAGAAGTCGAAGATTTGTTTGGTTAATCTGTTGGAATTCATTCTGAGAAGATGACCATAAAAATTTATTCTCCTTTTTCGCATAGAATCTGAAAGTTTTTCAATTTTTTGTAGAGAGTTTCATTTTTGATGTATATAATCTTATTGTCTTGAAATTTTGGCCCAATGATTTTTCTTTCCTTTAGGTCAAGTTTCTCCATTTGGCCTTTGAAATTCATGTTAAGTGTTTCTGCTGCATACAGTGCATCTGGCTTAATCACTGTCTTGTAATGTGTAATTTTGGACCCCCATGAAAGGGATTTTTTGTTGTATGTATTTTTTGTTAGTTGGAAGGCCAATTCAAGTTTATTTTTTCTGGATTCAATTGCTTTGCTTTCCCCAGCATTCCAACTAATCCATTCTCCGCGATATTTGAATTCTTTTACTATTTCAATCTTCTGTTCTTGAACTTTGAGGTATTTACATGAGTGCTTGATGTTTGTCGATATCTTAGTTTTTTCAAAGGAGATGTGAAGACCGATTTTAGGTGCTTGTTTCTTTAGTTCAAGGATTTGCTCCCGTGCATCTTCCATTGTTTCAGCAAACAGGGCCATATCATGTGCAAAAGCAATGCAATTTACTTTGAGGTTCTTCTTTTTGCAACCCAGTCTTATACCACTCTTAATATTTGTGTTCCGTTCTCTGACTACTTTCTCAAGCGCTCAATTGAACAGCAACGGTTTTACTCAATAAAACATCAGAAATAAAATCTGGGTTAAATTACTTTTGCTCCATGGACGAGAATCAAAATATAAACCAAATACAACGTACACACACACACACACACACACACACACGCTAACACACATACACGAACATACGCTGGGCGTCAACCACCAGAAACTACACACGTACAACACAATTACTAATGCCCACTGCATTCGCTTATCATTCAGCATTGCGCTTTAGCTCGTTACGGCCTAAACACCACAACCCAAACAAATCACGCAGCGGTATCCCACGGCTTACAGCAGCTTAAGATAAAGTTACGCTGAAGAGTACTTGCTCAAGAGCCCTACTTCTGATTTAATCATCTTAAACCTAGAAATGTAAACACAATAGCTTCCCGTGGTGCATCACTTCTGAGATTAAAGAGGTGGCCCCTTGAGGCATCAGCGATTCTACACAGGTTGGTCCATTGATCGTGACCGGGCCAAACATCTCACGAAATAAGCGTCAAACGAAAAAACTACAAAGAACAAAACTTGTCTAGCTTGAAGGGGGAAACCAGATGGCGCTATGGTTGGCCCGCTAGATGGCGCTGCCATAGGTCAAACGGATATCAACTGCGTTTTTTAAAAATAGGAACCCACATTTTTATTACATATTCGTGTAGTACGTAAAGAAATATGAATGTTTTAGTTGGGCCACTTTTTTCGCTTTGTGATAGATGGCGCTGTAATAGTCACAAACATATGGCTCACAATTTTAGACGAACAGTTGGTAACAGCTAGGTTTTTTAAATTAAAATACAGAAAGTAATTACGTTTGAACATTTCATTTCGGTTGTTCCAATGTGATACATGTACCTTTGTGAACTTATCATTTCTGAGAACGCATGCTGTTACAGCGTGATTACCTGTAAATACCACATTAATGCAATAAATGCTCAAAATGATGTCCGCCAACCTCAATGCATTTGGCAAGACGTGTAACGACATTCCTCTCAACAGCGAGTAGTTCGCCTTCCGTAATGTTCGCACATGCTTTGACAATGCGCTGATGCATATTGTCCGGCGTTGTCGGTGGATCACAATAGCAAATATCCTTCAACTTTCCCCACAGAAAGAAATCTGGGGACATCAGATCCGGTGAACGTACGGGCTACGGTATGGTGCATCGACGACCAATCCACCTGTCATGAAATATGCTATTCAGTACCGCTTCAACCGCACGCGAGCTATGTGCCGGACACCCATCATGTTGGAAGTACATCGCCATTCTGTCATACAGTGAAACATCTCGTAGTAACATCTGTAGAACATTACGTAGGAAATCAGCATACATTGCACCATTTAGATTGCCATCGATAAAATGGGGGCCCATTATCCGTCCTCCCATAATGCTACAGCATACATTAACCCGCCAAGGTCGCTGCTGTTCCACTTGTCGCAGCCATCGTAGATTTTCCGTTGCCCAGTAGTGCATATTATGCCGGTTTACGTTACCGCTGTTGGTGAATGACGCTTCGTCGCTAAATAGAACGCGTGCAAAAAATCTGTCATCGTCCCGTAATTTCCATTGTGCCCAGTGGCAGAACTGTACACGACGTTCAGAGTCGTCGCCATGCAATTCCTGGTGCATAGAAATATGGTACGGGTGCAATCGATGCTGATGTAGCATTCTCAACAACGACGTTTTTGAGATTCCCGATTCTCGCGCAGTTTGCCTGCTACTGATGTACGGATTATCCGCGATAGCAGGTGACACACCTACTTGGGCATCATCATTTGTTGCAGGTCGTGGTTGACGTTTCACATGTGGCTGAACACTTCCTGTTTCCTTAAATAACGTCACTATTCGGCGAACGGTCCGGACAATTGGATGATGTCGTCCAGGATACCGAGCAGCATACATAGCACATGCCCATTGGGCATTTTGATCACAATAGCCATACATCCACACGATATCGACCTCTTCCGCAATTGGTAAACGGTCCATTTTAACACGAGTAATGTACCACGAAGCAGATACCGTCCGCACTGGCGGAATGTTACGTGATACCATGTACTTATACGTTTGTGACTATTACAGCGGCATTTATCACAAAGCGAAAAAAGTGGTCCAACATTCATATTTCTTTAGCATTACAGGAATATTTAATAAAATGGGGGTTACTATTTAAAAAAAACGCAGTTGATATCCGTTTGACCTATGGCAGCGCCATCTAGCGGGCCAACCATAGCGCCATCTGGTTTCCCCCTTCAAGCTAGACGAGTTTCGTTCTTTGTAGTTTTTTCGTTTGATGCTTATTTCGTGAGATATTTGGCCCTGTCACGATCAATGGACCACCCTGCCACACCACGCCAGAACCCCTCGGTTTTATATATAACCATGCGGGACAGCACTATCATATCCTTAATGTTCAATCCTTATGGGATGCAACACCTTAACCAATGTTATGATTACAGGGAAAACTGTCGCTGCATTGCCGATGTGGGGCCAAACGCAAACTATTCAATAATTTAGCAAAACCGGATAGTCCTTTGCTCAGAAAACACATATTCCCATGTAAGAGTGTAAAGCAACACTGCCGGTCCTTTCTGCAGTGAGCAAAATTGAAGATAATGAGCAAACCACAACTTTCCGTAACTTCGTCATACCAGAGCAGTCGCAGCAAATGACCCGACAACCACGGTACAGCTAAAAGGGCCACCCTTCGTGATACCACTTCGGATAAGACTCAAAACAACACTAACCTCGTTCCGTGCCGATCGGAGCTGCGTAAGACCCGTAGCACCCACCAGCGACTGTCAACGCTGGCTACCAGTAATATAGTCAGCCCACCTTGCAGTGCCGATCCCGATTCTACGTCAAAAATTAACGCTCTGAGTCCCTGTGAAACTAAGGGCTTCAGTATCGGATCACAATGTTGTAAATGGATCAATATGCCTCACCTAATATCACCTTAGGAGGCGTGTCTGAACAAATGATCGACTGCTGCAACGATATTAAGAGCTCTCACCGACAAACAGTATAAACCACCAGTCAACTGTTGTTGTCGTTGTGGTCTTCAGTCCAAACATTGCTCTGATGCAGCTCTCCATGCTACTCTATCCTGTGCAAGCCTCTTCATCTCCGAGTAACTACTGCAACCTATTTCCCTCTGAATCTGCTTGATGTATTCATCTCTTGACCTCCCTCTAAGATTTTTATCCTCCACACTTCCATCCAGTACTAAACTGGGGATCCCTTGATGTCTCAGTATCTGTCCTACCCTTCTTCTAGTCAGGTTGCGCCACAAATTTCTTTTCTCTCAATTTCTATCCAATACTTCTTCATTAATTATGTGATCTACCCATCTAATCTTCAGCGTTCTTCTGTAGCACCACATTTCAAAAGCTTCTATTCTCTTCTTGTCTAAACCATTTATCGTCCATGTTTCACTTCCGTACATGGCTACACTGCATCAAATACTTTCAGAAAGGACTTCGTGACACTTAAATCTGTGTAAGATTTTAACAATGTCGTAACTGAGCGCCAAGTATGGGAACCAATGTCTGTCTGACTTCAAAATTTCATTGATCACTTAACTGTTTTCTGTAGTCCACACTGTCGACTGTAATTTCTTATTATGCATTCCAACTTTCGAAATGGAAGTAGCATAGAATCTACCGGTTACTACAGACTATGACCTTTCTGATAGGAAATCATAAATCCAGTCGCGCAATTGAGAAGATACTCCATAGACACGCAGTCTAATTAGAAGTCACGTGAGGAACGGTGTCAAAAGCCTTCTGGAAATCCAGAAATATGGAATCAACCGGTGGGTTAGCAATCGCAGTTTTATTTCCTTCAAAGGCTGCCTGCTGACTTTCAGCCCAAACGAATTTATCATTATTTCTGCATAACAAATTCAATGGAGCTGCAATTTGAGCAAAGTTTGGGACAAATCTGCGGAAATAATTAGCCACCCTTACAAATCGGGCAACCTCCCTCTTATTTCGTGGCTGTGAAAAATTCCTTAACGCCTTAGGGCGTTCCTGATCAATGCCAATTCCGTCCCCAGACACCAAGTAACCCAAAAATGACACCTGGCGCTTATCCAAGGTCATCTTTGAGGGTTTCACAATCATCCCTGAGCCTGGATAGTACCTTCGAGATATGTTCTAAATGCTCTTCAAAGGAGACACTAAATATGACTGCATCATACAAATAATTGAAGACACACCTAAATTTTAAATCACCTAAAATTTTATACAATGAATGGGATAATACTGCTGCACCGGTTGACAAACCAAACGGAACCCAGTTGACCTTATATAAGGTGTCTGGTAATAAGCCTGATTAAGATCTAAGACTGTACTATAAACCAAGATGCTCCAGAAAACCAGGTGAAACAGTTGTGCAAAACAGGCAGTGGCACCGATTCCAAGATCACCACAGGTCGGAAATCCTGCTCCTCATCTTTAGACACTAAGAAAATGGGTAAGCATACAGGGAGGAGGATGGTCTTATGACTCCGTCTTTTAACAAGCCCTCAATTTTGTGCTGCAATATCTTTGTCTTCAGGGGTAACAAGCGATATGAAGACTGTCGAACCGGCACGTCATCCATGACACGAATAAGGTATCTAATGTCGTCTGTGAGTTCCAACCTGTCACAAAGTACGTCAGGAAATTCTCCGAAAAGTTCACTTAACTGTTTCCCTTGTTTAATCTGTCTACCCCAAGCAGGTACGTGTTACTACGGGTGTCACGTCCCATCCCCACAAGAGCACATGAACATAAGACTATTCGATCGTTGGGGTAAAATTTGAAACAAAAGCTCCGGGTACCAAAATCTAACACCATACGGGTGTTACCGATGAAATCATGCCCTTGAATTAAGTTAGGCACCAGTCCCTTAACTAATAATAACTTGACAGGTCATGAAAATTCAGACACGGAAAGATTTCCCCACACAGAGGTAACTCTTGTCCATTGGTCACCTGACATCTCTCAATGGAGGGACGTACTGGAGATAATCTACATAAGTGTCCATATTCAATAAACCACTCATAATAAAGGAGTTAGAGATGCCTGAATCTAGTAACCCACACAACGTTTCCTGCACTATAGCCGCACAAACCAATGGTAAGGTGACTAAATAGTCACGTGCGCCGCATCTAAAACAAGCCCCTGGTTTCCTTGTACCACGCACTCTACCTATCATGCTACCTTCTGGACGGGAGTTAGATAAATCTTGATGTCCCCCCGTTAACTCATTTCGCTGGTTGTCGGCAAAAGACGGTTTCATAACAGAGTTAACAAGATTCTCTAACTCACGAAGAGTGACAGGATGAGGGAAGAGAGCGATCCGAGACCTACCTTCAGGCCGAATACCTTCCAAGACATTAGCAACTACATTCGCCTCGGGAACATCCATACGTAGTGCCGATACTGCCTCACGAACCCGCTCTACATACACCACTGGCCATTAAAATTGCTACATCACGACGTGCTATAGACGCGAAATTTAACCGACAGGAAGAAGATGCTGTGACATGCATATGATTAGCTTTACAGAGCATTCACACAATGTTGGCGCCAGTGACGACACCTACAACGTGCTGACAAGAGGAAAGTTTCCTGCCGATTTCTCATACACAAACAGCAGTTGACCGGCGTTGCCTAGTCAAACGTTGTTGTGATGCCTCGTGTAAGGGGGAGAAATGCGTACCAACACGTTTCCGACTTTGATAAAGGTAGGATGGTAGCCTATCGCGATTGTGGCTTATCGTATCGCGACATTGCTGCTCGCGTTGGTCGAGATCCAATGACTGTTAGGAGAATATTGAATCGGTGGGTTCCGGAAAGCCTTGCTGGATCGCAACGGCCTCGTATCACTAGCAGTCGAGATGACAGTCATCTTATCCGCATGGCTGTAACGGATCGTGCAGCCACGTCTCGATGCCTGAGTCAACAGATGACGTTTGCAAGACAACAACCATCTGCACGAACAGTTCGACGACGCTTGCAGCAGCATGGACTATCAGCTCGGAAGCCATGGCTGCGGTTACCCTTGATGCTGCATCACAGACAGGAGCGCCTGCGATGGTGTACTCGACGACGAACCTGGGTGCACGAATGGCAAAACGTCATTTTTTCGGATGAATCCAGGTTCTGTTTACAACATCACGATGGTCGCATCCGTGTTTGGCGACATGGCGGTGAACGCACAGTGGAAGCGTGTATTCGTGATCGCCATACTGGCGTATCACCCGGCGTGATGGTGTGGGGTGCCATCGGTTACACGTCTCGGTCACCTCTTGTTCGCATTGACGGCACTTTGAACAGTGGACGTTACATTTCAGATGTGTTACGACCCGTGGCTGTACCCTTCATTTGATCTCTGCGAAACCCTACATTTCAGCAGGATAATGCACGACTGCATGTTGGCGGGCCTTCCTGTATACAGAAAATGTTCGACTGCTGCCCTGGCCAGCACATTCTCCAGATCTCTCATCAACTGAAAACGTCTGATCAATGGTGGGAGAGCAACTGGCTCGTCACAATACGCCAGTCAGTACTCCTGATGAACTGTGGTATCGTGTTGAAGCTGCATGGGCAACTGTACCTGTACACGCCATCCGAGCTCTGTTTGACTCAATGCCCAGGCGTATCAAGGCCGTTATTACGGCCAGAAATGGTTGTTCTGGGTACTGATTTCTCAGGATCTATGCACCGAAATTTCGTGAAAATGTAGTCACATGTCAGTTCTAGTATAACATTGTGGTGTACTGACGGTAGCAGAGCCAGGATTGGGATGGTGTAGGCACATTTATTTGGTCCAAGCCTTGTTGACACAAACTTATTATTTAACAATAATTGGTTATACATCCAAGTTAATACTATTAACAGTTTATAGGAAATTTTAGCAATGGAAAAATCTTTTTTGTTTTAAAAAAAAATTCTCGAGAAGAACATGCAGCCCCACTCTGAAACATTACATAAAGGTACTGTCAGTAAAAGGTATATAATATATCATGTGCAGTCATGAAGACTTCAAGAATACTGATTTGGTTCAACATCAGGTGAAAACACCAAAAATGCAGATCTTCAAAACAACTTACAAATAAACAATTTAACACATCACTCACAAAACTACGCGAATTATTTCAGACATACAGTATATTACGAGCTCAACAGTCGTTTATGCCAGCTGTGTGACACCTAAATTTGATTGATACAGAATAAACACAGCTCAAAAGAATGATCTCCCAACATACCATAAAACAACTTTATAAGAAAAGATGACTGCCGTTTTTCCCCCATTCAAATTTCTGCATAACAGTTTTGTACTAACAAGCTACACTTGCTGCCTCTTACTTGCTACAGACAGACCAACACATCTGTCAATAAATGATTGATTAACGAGGTGGCAATTCAGAGGTGGCAACTTCTTGCAACAACTGATTCTCAAATGCTGCCACGAAAAACATTCTACAAAACAGAATCACACAAATTAAAGTTCCACTCACTACAAAATCCAACAAATCACGCACTATAGCGCTATAAGCAATCTACTTGACACCTGTAAATTGTTCAACAATTAATTTGATAGGATATCAATTATCCTGGACAAATAGTGAGTATTGTTACGAATACAGGGATTAGCGACCACAAGGCAGTTGCTGCTACGCTGAATACCGTAGCACCTTCAACCATAAAAAAGAAACGCTAAGTATATCTATTTAAAGAAGCTGATAAAAATGTTATTAACGCCTTTTTAAGAGACAGTCTTCACTCCTTCCGATCTGATCATGTAAGTTTAGAAAAGTTGTGGAATGTTTTCAAAGAGATAGTATCGACCGCAGTTGAAAGATATATACCACATACATTAATAAGTGATGGTACTGATCCCCCATGGAATACAAAACGGGTCAGATAGTTGTTGCAGAAGCAACGAAAAAACCATGCCAAATTTAAAAGAACGCAAAATTCCCAAGATTGTCAAAGTTTTACAGAAGTTCGAAATATAGCGCGTACTGCAGTGCGAGATACTTTTAATAATTTCCACAACGAAATTTTGTCTCGAAATCTGGCAGGAAACCCAAAGAGATTCTGGTCATACATAAAGCACACCAGTGGCAAGACGCAATTAATACCTTCACTGCGCGATAACAACGGTGAAGTCACTGATGAAGTGCCACGAAAGCAAAGTTATTAAACACGGTTTTCCGAAACTTCTTCACCAAAGAAGACGAAGTAAATATTCCTGAATTCCAATCAAGAACAACTGCCAAGATGAGAAACATAGTAGATATCCTCGGTATAACAAAGCAGCTTAAATCACTTAATGAAGGCAAGGCCTCCGGTCCAGATTGTATACCAGTTAAGTTCCTCTCAGAGTATGCTGATAAAATAGCTCCATATTTAGCAATTATATACACCCACTCGCTCACAGAAAGATTGGAAAAGACCGGAAAATTGCTCAAGTCACAGCAATACTCAAAAAAGGGAAGTAGGAGTAATGCACTGAATTACAGCCCTATATCACTGACGTCGATCTGCGGTAGGGTTTTGGAACATATACTGTATTCGAACATTATGAAGTAACTCGAAGAAAACGTTTTATTCACACATAGTCAGCACGGATTCAGAAAGTATCGTTCTTGTGAAAAGAAACTAGCTCTTTATAGTCATGAAGTAATAAGTGCTATCGACAGGGGATGTCAAATTGATTCCATATTTTAGATTTCCACAAGGCTTTCGACAACGTTCCTCAGAAGCGTCTTCTAACTAAACTGCGTGACTACGGAGTATCGCCTCTGTTGTGCGACGGGATTGGTGATTTCCTGTCAGAAAGGTCACAGTTCGTAGTAATAGACGGAAAGTTATCGAGTAAAACAGAAGTAATATCCGGCGTTCACCAAGGAAGTGTTATAGGCCCTCTCTTGCTCCTGATCTATATTAACGACATAGGAGACAATCTGAGTAGCCGTCTTAGATTGTTTGCGGATGATGATGTACTTTACCGTCTTGTAAAGTCATCATATGATCAAAACGACTTGCAAAATCATTTAGACAAGATATCTGTATGGTGCGAAAACTGGCAATTGACCCTGAATAAGGAAAAGTGCGAAGTTATTCACATGAGTACTAAAAGAAATCAGCTTAATTTCCATTACACGATAAGTCACACAAATCTGAAGGCTGTAAATTCAGCTAAATACTTAGGGATTACAATTACAAATAACCTAAATTGGAACGACCACATAGATAACATTGTGGATAGAGCAAACCAAAGACTGCGATTCATTGGCAGAACACTTACAATGTGTAACAGGTCTACCAAAGAGACGGCTTACACCACGCTTGTCCGCCCTATTCTGGAGTATTGCTGTGTGGTGTGGGATCCGCATCAGGTGGGACTGACGGATGACATCGAAAAAGTACAAAGAAGGGCAGCTCGTTTTGTATTATCGCGAAATAATGGAGATAGGGTCACAGACATGATACGTGAATTGGAGTGGCAATCATTAAAACAAAGGCGTTTTTCCTTGCGACGGGATCTTTTCATGAAATTTCAATCACCAGTTTTCTTCTCCGATTGCGAAAACATTCTGTTGGCACCCACCCACATAGAATGAATGAGCATCGCGATAAAATAAGAGAAATCAGGGCTCGGACAGAAAAATTTAAGTGCTCGTTTTCCCCGCGTGCCGTTCGAGAGTGGAACGTGGAGAGAGAGCTTAAGGGGGGTACGACGTAAAACGGGCCGTCTTGGAGCAGGTGAGGCACAACAGGACATTTTAATTTACTCTGTCTATACTTTTACGAACTTTGTGTTGTGTCTAGACAAGACAGCCTAGACACAATGAGAGGAAGCCGAAAGGCACGCGCTTAAACTCACGCAGGCTGGCGTGAGGTCTGAAACAGGATACGTAATGAATGCTATAAAGAAAAGTACGTAGCTTCTGGAATACTTAACTTTAATCCACATTTGTAGAACATCGCTCTTGATGATACATTAATAGAATCTCAATATCAATTGAATACGACGCCTTGCTAGGTCGTAGCAAATGTAGCTGAAGGCTATGCTAACTATCGTCTCGGCAAATGAGAGCGTATTTGTCAGTGAACCGTTCCTTGCAAAGTCGGCTGTACAACTGGGGCGAGTGCCAGGACGTCTCTCTAGACCTGCCGTGTGGTGGTGCTCGGTCTGCTATCACTGACAGTGGCGACACGCGGGTCCGCCGTATACTAACGGACCGCGGCCGATTTAAAGGCTACCACCTAGCAAGTGTGGTGTCTGGCGGTGACACCACACTTTGTTAGCATGACCAGGCAGGATTCAGGATTCACATAGCAGAGGAAGTTCAAAAACATACCAAAGTAAATTTTTTTTTACATATGAATTTTCATCATTTTTTTCACTTGGTATTGGCTGCATTTGTTGCTGTAGGTACACTTTTCTTCATAAATAAGAGAGATTCTTCGATGAATTTTGCACAGCATGCAAACCATACTTACAGGTGTATGAAACTCTAGAATTTCCCAAATCTGTTAAAAACTGTGGTGAAAATTGAGATAATTAACTAAAAAATTCGAGTTTTCTCTAAATACGAAGTTTAAAACGTAATAGCCCATTTATTTTTGCATAGATTAAATAAATTCTAGAGTTTCATACACCTGTAAGTATGGTTTGTAAGCTGGGCATAATTCATCGAAGAATCTCTCTTACTTACGAAGAAAAGTGTACCTATAGCAACAAATGCAGCCAACATTAAGTGAAAAAAATCATGAAATTTGAGATTTAAAAAATATTATTGTTTCGTGTTTTTGAACTTCCAGTGATATGAGAGTGAATCCTGAATCCTCCCTGGTGATGCTGACAAAGTTTTATGAATTTATTTGTAAAAGTATAGACAGTCCAAATTAAAATGTCCTGTGGTGCCTCTCCTTCTCGAAGTCGGCCCGTTTGACGTCCTACCCCCCATTAAAGGTAGTTCATTGAACCCTCTGCCAGGCACTTTATTGTGAATAACGGAGTAATGACGTAGATGTAGATAAATGTAGAATAGTGGACTATTTCCCACTGTTTTTCATATTACAATTCTACTACCTCTCCGTATGTCTCTAGCATTTGCCAATAAGTGCGCAGTATTCTGGGGAAGGACGAAAACCTCCATCTGTCTGTTTGGAGAAATTGGTTTCGTTGGTCAATTAAGAAAAGGTGGAGTAGTTTAATTTTTCATCGCATTATTCATCAGAAACCACCTCGAGGGAAAAGTCAGACTGGTGTCTGCTGTGACAGATGTAACGAAAATTACGAATATACGAGGGCGGTTCAGAAAGTAACCTCCGATTGGTCACAGTGCGGGTTGTGGGGGGAGTAGCGACGCCATCTGTGCGTTCACGCACTCAACAGGTCAGTCTGCATCAAGCCGTGGTCGAGTGAACGTCGTACCTGCGCTAGTTTAGTTTTTGTGGCAGTTTGAAATGTGTGCTGCAATAGAAAACCCCGCCAAATGTGAAGTGCGTGCTGTCATAAGGTTTTTTACAGCCAAAGGATATTCTGCAGCAGCTATTCATCGTGAGCTTTGTGCCGTGTACGGACCGAGAGTTACGAGTGAAGGAGTTGTCCGTGAATGGGTAGGTTTATTTAAAAGTGGACGAGAAAACGTTCATGATGAAGAGAGGAGTGGTAGACCATCATTGGTGACTGACGAACTCGTTCAGACAGTTGATGCAAAAGTTCGTGAAAATCGACGTTTCTCAATGTCGGAGTTGTCTACTGGTTTTCCACAGATTTCTAAGACTCTCTTGTACGAGATAGTGACAGCAAGATTGGGTTACCGTAAGTTCTGTGCACGATGGGTGCCCAAAATTCTTACCGACCACCACAAAACTCAAAGAATGGCCTCTGCATTAGACTTTCTGTCACGTTATGAGGACGAAGGAGAACCATTGTTAAACAGAATCGTGACCGGTGACGAAACCTGGATTAAGTACGTGAATCCTGAGACAAAAGAACAATCAAAGATGTGGGCACATTCAAATTCGCCTACCAAACCAAGAAAAGCCTCGCAAGATTTTTCTGCCAGAAAACTGATGGCAACGGTGTTTTGGGATGCCAAAGGGGTGTTGTTGGTTGAATTCATGGAACGTGGTATGACCATTAATCAAGACGTGTACTGTGAAACAATAAAAAAGTTACGACGGGCTATACAGAACAAACGCCGTGGTATGCTGACTTCCGGTATCGTTTTTTTTGCACGATAACGCCCGTCCTCACTCTGCTCGCAGAACAACGGCCCTTCTTGAGTCCTTCAAGTGGGACGTTATCAACCATCCACCTTACAGCCCAGACCTGGCGTCAAGTGATTATCACCTCTTCATACATTTGAAGAAATGGCTCGGGTCACAGCGGTTTGATGACGACGAAGAGCTCAAAGATGCGGTCACAGGCTGGCTCCAGGCACAAGCGGGTGATTTTTATGCAGAAGGAATTTCAAAGCTTGTGAAGAGATACGATAAGTGCCTCAATCGCTATGGAGACTATGTAGAAAAATAGTGCAAAGATGTAGTTGTAAGATGTATATATTAAAATATTTTTATTTAACTTGGTGTATTTTTTTAAATCAACCGGAGGTTACTTTCTGAACGGCCCTCGTAATACGCTGAGTAAGCTGATCGCTACATCGTTGAAAATTTAAACAAGTTTTGGAAGAAGTCGACACGGTGTATGGAGACATACTTCTTCATTCTGAAAGTTGTTGGTTGAGTGCAGGAAAATGTTTAACTAGTTTCTTTGTACTTAGAATATACAACGAAGAGACAAAGAAACTGGTACATCTGCCTAATATCGTGTAAGCACTCACAAGTGCCGCAACACGACGCGGCATGGACTCGACTGATGTCTGAAGTAGTGCTGGAGGGAACTGACACCATCAATCATGCAGGGCTGTCCATAAATCCGTAAGTGCGAGAGGGTGGAGATCTCTTCTGAACAGCACGTTGCAAGGCAGCCAAGATAAGCTCAATAATGACCTTGGTGGCCAGAGGAAGTGCTTACCCTCAGAAGAGTGTTCCTGGAGCCACTGTGTAGCAATTCTTGTCGTGTAGGGTGTCGCATTGTCCTGCTGGAATTGGCCAACTCCGTCGGTATCACAACGGACATGAGTGGATACAGGTGATCAGACAGGATGGTTACGTGCGTGTCAGCTGTCAAAGTCGTATCTAGACGTATCAGGGGTCTCATATCACTCCAACTGCACACGCCCCACCCACCATTACAGGGTCTCCACCAGCTTGAACAGTCCCCTGCTGACATGTAGGGTCCATGAATTCGTAAGGTTGTCTCCACACCCGTACACGTCCATCCGCTCGATACAATTTGAAACGAGACTCGTCCGACCAGACAACATGTTTCCCGTCATTAACAGTCCAACGTCGGTGTTGACAGGCCGAGGCGAGGCGAGGCGTAAAGCTTTGTGTCGTGCAGTCATCGAGGGTACACGAGTGGGCCTTCGGCCGCGAAAGCCCATACCGATGATGTTTCGCTGAATGGTTTGGACGCTGACGCTTGCTGATGGCCCAGCATTTATTCCGTCCCCCTTACTCCACCTCTCACTTTTTTTACCACTGGAGTTAATTTTATTCGGCTTGTGGTCTTATTTATTTAGATATGATTATATATGTGTGGCAGCAAGTATGTTGGCACATGGTAACTAGTAACTTTGCTTTACGATATTTAAGTTTGAATTTGCAATGTTCAGACTGCTATAAAACTGAAACTGAGAGCTGATGGCAGTACACAAAATTATTTGTAACAAGTTGCTATGGTTTTGATTCAACGTTATTACACTGTCTTTACTTGGTAATTCTTTTTCTTCGTAAAAGCAAGTAACTTTGAGTAATGTTGAATAAATACTTCACTTTGGCTGTATGAGTCACACTAGCACACATACGTTAAGTTCAGACATGGAGTGGGACAGGGAATAAACACTTTTATCATAAATGTGGCACACCGTGGATAAAATTATTGCTTTCCGCATCTGCTCTGGATAATCATGTAGGGAACATTCAGTTGCTACTGTAACGTAATCAAGAAAGACAGAGACAACTGTATCTGAACTCACTTCCTTGCATCGTATTCAGAAAAGTCAGTAATGACATTCAAATGATCGTTATGCAGTGGATTTTTGAATACTGTTAATTAGAATAGGCGCGCGGCTAGCCCGCGCTCTCTTAATCTCAGAGAAAAAATGTAAAGTATTGCTTTAGTTTCAGAGAGCAGACCTTGCCACAAAATGTGAAAATGATAGTCATCACACAGTTATTCGTTATATTTTTTGCGGCCACATAGAACATGTCGCACAGCACCTTCCAAATCAAACTGAGAAATGCACTGAATAATATGATATAGTCTGCCGGCACTGCTGGAAGCTGTAAGAAAATGTTAAATATTATTATGTTTCGTCGCTTTACCGGCGAGGCGACTGCGATGCCTGAAATAAATATTTTATAAATGTGCCGCGTCTGCGGCCGTTGCCCTCGCAGATTGGTACAGCGGCTTCCGCTAAATTAATTGCTGAAAATGTCTAAATTATTTACGGGACGAATGGCTGGCAACTTTTCAAATTATTTTAAAAACATATTTGCTCAAACTCTATATATTCAAACAAAAATGCATTAATTTTACACTCCTTTTCACAACAACTCGCCTAATGGCGGATCTCAAGCTTCATGAACAAAAGAATCACGGCTAGCCTATACATTTGCTTAGGACGCAAGTGTTACGCGTAACGAAACCCAAAGAGAACAGAGAGATTATTACAATGATTTTTACTATTTATACATGTACTGAATTGTTCGTTTTATCTGAGGCACAGATCATAATCACTAATTCATTTTACAAGATAATAATATGTCATGGATTCAAAGTTAAAAAATGCATAAACCGTCAAATCATTATGAATGTCCTACATACACACATAATACATTCCTGAAATGTTTACACAGTCTCGCTTTATTGCTTCACTTGGTCGTGTTTACTCGTGTTTAAGTTATTTCTCTTTCGCCATGTGCGTGGCACTATATCGATACATGTTAACTGGTCTTACACACACGGAAACAATTCTATCACACGCTTTTTATGACGACTGGCCAGGAGACGCTACACATTGAAGTCTGCAGCAATTTGCTGTAGGGTTGCACTTCTGTCGGCCGGCCGCGGCGGTCTCGCGGTTCTAGGCGCGCAGTCCGGAACCGCGCGACTGCTACGGTCGCAGGTTCGAATCCTGCCTCGGGCATGGCTGTGTATGATGTCCTTAGGTTAGTTAGGTTTAAGTAGTTCTAAGTTCTAGGGGACTGATGACCACAGCAGTTGAGTCCCATAGTGCTCAGAGCCATTTTTTTGCACTTCTGTCACGTTGAACGACTCTCTTCAGCCGTCGTTGATCCCGTTCTTGCACGATCTTTTTCCGGCCCCAGCAATGTCGGAGATTTGATGTTTTGCCGGATTCCTGGTATTTGCGGTACACTCGTAAAATGGTCGTACGGGAAGATCCCCACTTCGTCGCTACCTCGGAGATGCTGTGTCCCGTCGTTCGGCCCGCAGACTACAACACCACGTTCAGTCCGCCCCCGGTAGCTGAGTGGTCAGCGTGACGGCATGTCAATCCTAAGGTCCCGGGTTCGATTCCCGGCTGGGTCGGAGATTTTCTCCGCTCAGGGACTGGGTGTTGTGTTGTCCTAATCATCATCATTTCGTCCCCATCGACGCGCAGGTCGCCGAAGCGGCGTCAAATCGAAAGACCTGCACCAGGCGAACGGTCTACCCGACGGGAGGCCTAAGCCACACGACACTTCACTTCACTTCACTTCACCACGTTCAAACTCACTCAAATCTTGATAACCTTCCACTGTAGCAGCAGTAACCGATCTAACACCTGCGGCAGACATTTGCGGTCTTATACATGCGTTGCCGACCTCAGCGCCGTTTTCTGTCTGTTTACATATCTTACGTATTTGAATACGCATGCCGATACCAGCTTCTTTGGCGTTTCAGTGTATTGCAGAAATTATTTCTATTAATTACATACGAAACTCAAAAAACCGACAAAACGCGAATTTGACAAAAAATATTTGGGTACTGCAGGAGGGTAGTCCTCGTCCGACCTGCTCAATCCAGCATCGTGGTGCCTCATTCAACTACGCTATGCCAAAACTCAGCTCTGATCGGCCTCGATTACTGTACTTCAATCGCCAAAATGTTATTAACCTTTAATTATATAACAAATCCTAATAACAATGACGCGTATTTATGAATCTCAAATGCGTCGTTACCTTAAAACAGCTTACTCTCATTACATGAGAGTTATAACACGAAAATAACTAAATACGACTATTCTTTAACCTTCCTCCTTTTTACTACAGCAAATCGTACCAGTAACGTTTCGTTCTCGAGACATTGAACGTGTTGGTGCTTTGAAAGAGCATACAGGGTGTTACAAAAAGGTACGGCCAAACTTTCAGGAAAAATTCCTCCCACACAAATAAAGAAAAGATGTTATGTGGACATGTGTCCGGAAATGCTTAATTTCCATGTTAGAGCTCATTTTAGTTTCGTCAGTATGTACTGTACTTCCTCGATTCACCGCCAGTTGGCCCAATTGAAGGAAGGTAATGTTGACTCCGGTGCTTGTGTTGACATGCGACTCATTGCTCTACAGTACTAGCATCGAGCACATCAGTACGTAGCATCAACAGGTTAGTGTTCATCACGAACGTGGTTTTGCAGTCAGTGCTGTTGTGGACTGGCAAGACAGCCAATCCACAGTGACGGGTAGCCGAAAGGCACGCGTTAAAGCTCACACAGGCTGGCGTGAGGTCTGGAACAGGACAAGGTAATTAATATAGCCAATAAAGTACGTAGCTGCTGGAATACTTAACTTTAATCCACAATTGGTAAACATCGGTCTGACGGTACATGCATCACAAGATAAATAGCAAAAGATAATGGCGCATTGCTAGGTCGTAGCAAATGACGTAGCTGAAGGCTATGCTAACTATCGTCTCGGCAAATGAGAGCGTAATTTGTCAGTGAACCATCGCTAGCAAAGTCGGCTGTACAACTAGGGCGAGTGCTAGGAAGTCTCTCTAGACCTGCCGTGTGGCGGCGCTCGGTCTGCAATCACTGACAGTGGCGACACGCGGGTCCGACGTATACTAACGGACCGCGGCCGATTTAAAGGCTACCACCTAGCAAGTGTGGTGTCTGGCGGTGACACCACAGGTGCAATCTTTACAAATGCGGAGTTGGCAGATGCTCGATTGATGTATGGATTAGCACGGGGCAATAGCCGTGGCGCGGTACGTTTGTATTGAGAGGGATTTCCAGAACGAAGGTGTCCCGACAGGAAGACGTTCGAAGCAATTGATCGGCGTCTTAGGGAGCACGGAACATTCCAGCCTATGACTCGCGACTGGGGAAGACCTAGAACGACGAGGACACCTGCAATGGACGAGGCAATTCTTCGTGCAGTTGACGATAACCCCAATGTCAACGTCAGAGAAGTTGCTGCTGTACAAGGTAACGTTGACCACGTCACTGTATGGAGAGTGCTACGGGAGAACCAGTTGTTTCCGTACCATGTACAGCGTGTGCAGGCACTATCAGCAGCTGATTGACCTCCACGGGTACACTTCTGCGAATGGTTCATCCAACAATGTGTCAATCCTCATTTCAGTGCAAATGTTCTCTTTACGGATGAGGCTTCATTCCAACGTGATCAAATTGTAAATTTTCACAGTCAACATGTGTGGGCTGACGAGAATCCGCAAGGAATTGTGCAATCACGACATCAACACAGATTTTCTGTAAACGTTTGGGCAGGCATTGTTGGTGATGTCTTGATTGGGCCCCATGTTCTTCCACCTACGTTCAATGGAGCACGTTATCATGATTTCATACGGGATACTCTTCCTGTGATGCTAGAACATGTGCCTTTACAAATACGACACTACAGGTGGTTCATGCACGATGGAGCTCTTGCACATTTCAGTCGAAGTGTTCGTACGCTTCTCAACAAGAGATTCGGTGACCGACGGATTGGTAGAGGCGGACCAATTCCATGGCCTCCACGCTCTCATGACCTCAACCCTCTTGACTTTCATTTATGGGGGCATTTGAAAGCTCTTGTCTACGCAACCCCGGTGCCAAATGTAGAGACTCTTCGTCCTCGTATTGTGGACGGCTGTGATACAATACGCCACTCTCCAGGGCTGCATCAGCGCATCAGGGATTCCATGCGACGGAGGGTGGATGCATATATCCTCGCTAAAGGAGGACATTTTGAACATTTCCTGTAATGGTTCAAATGGCTCTGAGCACTATGGGACTTAACAGCTGTGGTCATCAGTCCCCTAGAACTTAGAACTACTTAAACCTAACTAACCTAAGGACATCACACACATCCATGCCCGAGGCAGGATTCGAACCTGCGACCGTAGCAGTCGCACGGTTCCGGACTGCGCGCTAGAACCGCGAGACCACCGCGGCCGGCCTTTTCCTGTAACAAAGTGTTTGAAGTCACGCTGGTACGTTCTGTTGCTGTGTGTTTCCATTCCATGATTAATGTGATTTGAAGAGAAGTAATAAAATGAGCTCTAACATGGAAAGTAAGCGTTTCCGGACACATGTCCACATAACATCTTTTCTTTATTTGTGTGTGAGGAATGTTTCCTGAAAGTTTGGCCGTACCTTTTTGTAACACCCTGTATATCGACGCCAAAGGGATTTTGAAATATCTTGATATCGTTTGAATTTGCATCGATATCTGAAAAACGTGATTCAAAATTAATTTTTAAAGCGCCCAAAGCTTCAATTGCGAAAGTTACAGGAAACAGAGTCCCAGTTTGCTGACTGAATGTTTCGCATATATTAAAATGCGTGAAGCATACTTTGTTCAGTTGAGATTTAAACAAAGCAATCTTTTGTCGAAAGGACTCTTAACATGCGTGTATAAATAAAGCAGAAACTGGTTTTCACCTTGCAATTTTAAATTAAGGACATTCATATGTTTGGTTAAGTCTGTATAACCACTCACCGTTCCGTAACTCAGCCAGAGGGCGATTCCTTTAGTTCAAAAAAATTACTGTTCGGAGTTCAAAAAAACGGGTCAGAACTTTACCGCAGCTAAGCCAACGCACTGCAGTATAATATGGCAAGTCGCTTTCCTCAATATCTTCCACAAACTCGCGGAACTGGCGATGACTGAGTGCATGGGATCTGATAACAACTGAAATAACTGGCTTTAAAACTTCCGACATATCTAAATGTTTTCGACACAAAGACTGTTGGTGAATGATACAATGCACTGCTAATGGTTTTGAGCCACCGTCATTTTCTACGGCCTTAGAAAGGAGAGCAACAACACCTTTATTTTTCTCACTGGGTAGATCTTGGCCCTTATGACTTCGTGGAAGAGTCAATGAGGCCCGTGGACAAGAAAGTTTGGAGACCCCTGCCCTAGACGAATGCATATAGAGCCAACATTAACATCAAGATACAGCATTGAACCAGCCAGCAGCAGCAGCACCTACTACAATACAATTTAATGGCGCCAACCCAATTATCTACATCGAGTGCTAACAAGCTTCGTATTTTGAAGTGATATAGTGCGAATATAGAAATATCAACGATTGGGCGACCGTTATAAGAGGCAGAGCCTCAGTGGGTGTGGGCGCGGCTTTTCTCTTCCCACGCTCCGTACGAGAAACCGTGATACTTGCTACAGTGGAAAGTACCCTCTGCGACGCACTTCACAGCGTTCTGCAGAGCGTCAGTGGGTGGGGGCGCGGCCGATGCAACGCGGCGTGATCCCGCCGTGACCTCTGGGGCCTGCGAGGTGCCCTCTGTCCCTGGCAAGTGGATGATGGCGGCGGCCATTTCCTCATTGAGCCGGTCGCTCGCATTCATCCGCACCGTCACGTCCGCGCTGGGCGAGATTTCAACGGCGTGATGAGGCCGCCGCTGGGACGGAATGACTCCACTCGGCTGTCGGGTTCCCACAGAAGGGCGACCACTATAGGGTCTGCTCTCTTCTGGTGTGCGCGTAATTTCTGGAGTACCGCAAGGGAATGTTAAAAAATGGTCACTGTTAACTATACATACACAAGTAACATTACCGGAATATTCCGACGCTACTTGGAACAATACTGACGTACTGAAATATGGTTCAAATGGCTCTGAGAACTATGGGACTTAACATCTGAGGTCATCAGTCCCCTAGAACTTAGAACTACTTAAACTTAACTAACCCAAGGACATCACACACGTCCATGCCCGAGGCAGGATTCGAACCTGCGACGTAGCGGTCGCGCGGTTCCAGACTGAAGCGCCTAGAACCGCTCGGCCACACTGGCCGGCAGACGTACTGAAAAACTAAAATATACAGTACTATCGTTCGTTATTATTACTATTATACATTTTTGCCCTTAAGTTAGTGATTGAACTTGAATTTTCCATATTATCCAATTTTTTTTCCTTTTTTTCATATTTTCCTCTTTTTCTCTTCCCAGTAACTCTTCGTTCTTTGCCTGGGTTCGTGTTTCCTTTCTTCTGTTCATGTTTTCCTTGGTCTCTTCCTGGTTTTTACTTCAAATTTCGTGTTCATAATTTTGTTTCTGAATTTGTCTCTTCCATATATCA
This sequence comes from Schistocerca nitens, assembly GCF_023898315.1. NCBI lineage: Eukaryota > Metazoa > Arthropoda > Insecta > Orthoptera > Acrididae > Schistocerca > Schistocerca nitens. The sequence goes on from NC_064624.1 coordinate 56,769,730, forward strand.
TTTCTTTATAGATTCCAGCTTGTTTTAGGTGTTCTTCTGTTTCATAAAATCAGTTGGTTTTTCTGATTGAGCTTTTGACTACATCGAAAATCCTGTTTGTGAGTCTAGTGTTGTTTATTCTGTGTATGTGACCACATGATGTTAATCGACGTTTTCTGATTATGTGTGTGAGTCTGTCTGTATGTTCATACAGTTCTTCGGTTGGCCTCTTCATCCATATACCATCTCTATGTTGTTGTTGTTGTGGTCTTCAGTCCTGAGACTGGTTTGATGCAGCTCCCCATGCTGCTCTATCCTGTGCAAGCTTCTTCATCTCCCAGTACTTACCACAACCTTCATCCTTCTGAATCCGCTTAGTGTATTCATCTCTTGGTCTCCCTCTACGACTTTTACCCTCCACGCTGCCATCCAATGCTAAATTTGTGATCCCTTGATGCCTCAGAACATGTCCTACCAACCGCTCCCTATGTCCCTATCTACCGCTCCAAATTTTTTTGTCTCTGTAGATGCCTGATGCCCCGATTGTGGTCGTTTCTGATGCATAGAGGGCTTCTGGTAGTACAACTGTATTGTAGTGCCAGTCTTGAGACACTTCTTTTATTGTATTGCATCCATGTGAGTTTGAACACTTTCTGAAGTTTTTCTGTTCGTTCTGTATTGGATGCCTTGTTTGATTCTCCTATTTCTATGTATTCTGTGTGCATGACTTGTATATTGTTGTTCTTTCTTTCCATATATTGTGTTTTCCCGCATGATATCTGTAACCCCGTTTTAGCAGAGACTTCATGTAAATATTCCATGGCTTCTTCCGCTTCCTCTCTGTTGTTGCTGAGTATTGCCGTCCTAATTGAATTCCTTTTACTTTTTCTTCCCACTGCTTGATAATTTTGTCCAGGACTGTGTTGAATAGAAGTGGTGAGAGACGATGTCCTTGTCTGACCCCTGGGTGTATCTCAATGTTAGTAATGTTTATTTCATCATTGGTTGTGATCCGGCTTTGGGATTCTGAGGCCATCCTCAGACAATTAAACCCTTTCCGGCCCTCTGGCGACAATTGTGTACATTACTTTCTACAGTGCCTTAGTTGCAACAGAAGTATTTCTTCCCATGGAAACCTGAGGTACACGTTTTGCGAATGTTCAATCTTTTCATCATGCACAAGAACTACCAACTGTTGGGCATCACTACGAAAATACCAGCAAGTCAATGTACCACTGTACAGCAGTTCGTGACCATCAGAATACATGTACGTGGATGGTTCACGATATTCCACTGTGTAATTGAATGTCATATTGTTATTTTGCATGGAAAATTATTCAATGATCATTTTACTACTTATTACAATAGAAAATATTTCATAATTAATTATTTTAGTCCATAAAATGAAGCCAAGTGTACAAAGTATATTATGAAAATGAGTACATATTTTTGGATAAATCTTGCATCTAAAATCATTTAAAAAATCACCTAAGAGCATTACCATATAAAGAAAAATTTTCCTTCCTCCAGGAAAAAATCTGGTCCGAAAAGCTTAAGACCAAATAAATGTCCATTCTACGTCACCAAGAGATTATAGCTGTACATAGATTGTTTTTGCAAATATGTACGACTATACACCTATACAACTTCCACAGCTCGTGGTCTCGCAGTAGCGTTCTCGCTTCCCGAGCACGGGGTCCCGGGTTCGATTCCCGGCGGGGTCAGGGATTTTCACCTGCCTCGAGATGACTGGGTGTTGTTGTGTCGTCATCATCATTATCATCCATCCCCATTACGGTCGGAGGAAGGCAATGGCAAACCACCTCCACTGGGACCTTGCCTTGTCTCCCGCATCGTCCCCTACGCTCTGTTACGGAGTATTGGACTTCATCACCATCACCTATATAACAAACGCAAGCATGATGAAATAAACAAAGAAAGTACGAACAAATAACCGTACAATTATATTATAATCAAAGTTAAAGAGTATAAGAACGGTATGCAAATGAGTGCTTGAATAGAGTACTATATCATATGGACAAAATAACTGGCGAACGTGACGGACAGGCAAAAAAGGGGAGAAGCAGAGGGGAGGAAGGACGCAATGGATTGTGGATGGGGAATAGTTATACTACATGTATACATATTATCTTATGGCGAGAAAAATATTGACTGGCAGCTGCTACTTCAGTAATGTGATGGTCCCAATAGAGCAGATGAAGGCAGAAACTAACATTACTCCAAATTGTAGCTGCCATAAATATCAATCACAGGTCCGCCCCAGTAGCTGAGTGGTCAGCGCGAAGGAATGCCGTGCAAAGGGTCCAAGTTCGATTCCCGGCTGGGTTGGGGATTTTTCTCCGCTCAGGGACTGGGTGTTGTGTTGTCCGCATCAGCGTCATCGTGTTGTGTTGTCTTCACCATCGTCTCGTCCAACGGGGTGGCTACAGTGAGGGTGTCCCGCCGCCCCTTAAATTAACCACGCCAAACCTGCCATAACCACGCTGACCTGCGACAGTGCGAGACAAAGCCACAAGGAGAAGAAGAAAGATAAATATCAATCACTGAATCCTAACTTAATCCTCAATGACCTAACACAGTTCTATAATTGACTCTTGCTAAAGTGGCAGTAGCCAGTTAATATTTTCTCACCATAAGATATCAGGCGACCATCCTGATTTAGGTTTTCCGTGATTTCCCTAAAGCGCTTCCTTCTCCGTCCTTCTCTAATCCGATGACACAGGTGACCTCGCGAGTTTCGCCTTGTCCCCCAAGCAGCCCAACCCAAGATATCAGGGTTGGCCAGATAGTAATGCACCACATTCTTTTTTCTTCAACAATTGTTTATTGAACATTATGAGAATTACACACACAAAAGAATGGTGTTTTATCTAGACACCTTATTTTTCCACGTCATTTCCATCTCGTTATATGGCCTACCTTCTATGGCGCAAAACAACGGCGTGTATGCCCCGTCGGTACCAGTCCATGTTGTAATGGTCCTTTATTTACGTGACCATTACGGCACTCCAACCCCAGTTCTCGATACCAATAATATCGTACTACTTTTCTGCGAAGTAACAGACATATTTTTGTGACAATATTCACATTTGATTTTATTAATGTATAGGTACTTCGATGTATCGATATATTACAGTGATATGGTTCTTGTGTGTATTCATTTCTGAGAGACTGTCATAATCTTTGACTTACTTGTAACCGTTTTAGCGCGAATGCGCACAGAGCAGTCTTTGTTTCAATTTGCAGAAGTTAAGTTGTTATTTCGCTTTTTAAAAGAACAGTCAAGTCGGTTAAAGTGGAAATTAAATATATGAAGATTGATACAAAACTGTTTTCTTGATGATGTGACAATTAAGAAGAAGTATATGTGAATTTACAAGAAGTTTAACAAAAATGTGGATCGTGAACACCAAGTCAAAAATTATTTCTACCATACCATTGTTCTGATCTGGGATTGTTTGATCATTAAGAATTTCCTGAAAAACGCATTTGTTAGGTCTTCAAATATTGCCAAAATACAGATCTGGCCCCTCTAGCAGTCAAAGTGGAATCGCCCTAGAATCAAGAAGATGGAAAAAAAAACAACTTCAACGAAATCTACGTGGGAATCCATTCAAGATAAGTGCCAAAATTAATGACTTTTTTTACAGCGACTTCATTATTTCCATTCTGACGACACCATCCACAGTCAATAACTTCGTTGTTGCCCGATAAAGCGAACATATGCTGCGTGGGCAACATTATTAATCTGATTTCTAACCTTCTTTGCAAGAGGTGGTATTGTTAGAATGTCCTGGTCGGGCTTCACTGTGTGAATCAGCTCCTCATCGTTCTCAAAATGTCTTCCACGAATGCCATCCTTTAATGGCGAATGACAACACCAGCTCGCTGCAACATGTCAGGTGTGAGAGCCGTGGATGGACTCACCGACCGCTGCAAATCGTGGAGATCCGCCGAGCCGCCTTCTGATGACGTCACCATCCGTGCCCAGCGACTAACTGTACATCTGTCGATAGCTGATGCTCCATAGACTTTGCACAAGCGTTTGCGAATATTCCCTACAATTTCCTTCTCTACGATGAGAAATTCAATGGCGGCACGTTGCTTGTAACGTACATCATCTACAGACGCCATTTTGAAACTGTCCTGCAGCTACGCTATCTGTCGAAAGTGACGGAAACCTGGCGCGCTCACTCAGGAGACTTCAAATAATACACAAGTAACGTTCCGCATTCGTAGCATTGTTTTCGGCTGAGAAAAAAAAATGCGGCGCATTACTTTCTGGGCAACCCTCGTAGTATACGACACAGATGACATGGTCATACATTTGCAGTGCTTAATGTGATGTAGTGGTCCTCCAAACCTGAGTGGCCAGCACAACGGGGCCTGAGTTCGGTACTTGGCTGTATTGGAGATCTTCTCCACTCGAGGACTGGGTGTTGTGTTCTGATCATCGTCATTTCGTCATCATTGCCATGCAAGTAGCTGAAGTAGCTTCAGTCTTTTGTGTATTTCATTGAAATGTGGCGTGGCGAGGGCCTCCTGTGGGGTACACCGGTCGCCTGGTGGAAGGCTTTTGAGTTGACGCCACTGTGGTGACTTGCTTGTCCATGTATTTCATGTGTGTTTCACATAGACATATAGTCGTAAAAGTTCACATATCTTCAGCCCTGGATCTACACTACTGGCCATCAAAACTGCTACACCAAGAAGAAATGCAGATGATAAACGGATATTCATTCGACAAATATATTATACTAGAACTGATATGTGATTACATTTTCACGCAATTTGGGTGCATAGATCCTGACAAATCATTACCCGGAACAACCACCTCTGGCCGTTATAACGGCCTCGATACGTCTGGGTATTGAGTCAAACAGAGCTTGGGTGGCGTGTACAAGTACAGCTGCGCATGAAGCTTCGACACGATACCACAGTTCATCACGAGTAGTGACTGGCGTATTGTGACGAGGCAGTTGCTCGGCCACCATTTACCAGACGTTTACAGTTGCTGAGAGATCAGGAGAATGTGCTGATCAGGGCAGCAGTCGAACATTTTCTGTATCCAGAAAGGCCCGTACAGGACCTGCAACATGCGGTCGTGCATTATCCTGCTGAAATGTAGGGTTTCGCAGGAGTCGAATGTACAGCCATGGGTCGTAACATATCTGAAATGTAACGTCCACTGTTCAAAAGTGCCGTCAATGCCACCAAGAGGTGACCGAGACGTGTAACCGATGGCACACCATACCATCACGCCAGGTGATACGCCAGTAACCTGGATTCATCAGACAAAATGAAGTTTTGCCATTCGTGCACCCAGGTTCGTCGTGGAGTACACCATCGCAGTCGCTCCTGTCTGTGATGCAGCGTCAAGGGTAACCGCAGCCACGGTCTCCGAGCTGACAGTTCGTGCTGCGTCAAACGTCGTCGAACTGTTCGTGCAGATGGTTGTTGTCTTGCAAACGTCCCAATCTGTTGTCTCAGGGATCGAGACGTGGCTGCACGATCCACTCCAGGCATGCGGATAAGATGCCTGTCATCTCGACTGCTAATGATTCGAGGTCGTTGGGATCCAGCACAGCGTTCCGTATTATCCTCCTGAGCTCACCGATTCCACGTTTTGCTAAGAGTCATTGGATCTCGACCGACGCGAGCAGCAGTGTCGCGATACGATAAACCGAAATCGCGATAGGCTGCAATCCGACCTTTATCAAAGTCGGAAACGTGGTGGTACGCATTTCTCCTCCTTACACGAGGCATTACAACAACGTTTCACCAGGCAACGCCGGTCAATTGCTCTTTGTGTATGAGAAATCGGTTGGAAACATTTCTCAAGTCAGCACGTTGTAGGTGTCGCCACTGGCGCCAACCTTGTGTGAATGCTCTGAAAAGATAATCGTTTGCATATCACAGCATCTTCTTTCTGTTGGTTAAATTTTGCGTCTGTAGCACGTCATCTTCAATGGCCAGTAGAGTACTGTATTTGGCGCTTGAGTCCGGAACCCCGCTGCTGCTACGGTCACAGGTTCAAATCCTGCCTCAGGCGTGGGTGTGTGTGATGTCCTCAGGTTAGTTAGGTTTAAATAGTTCTAAGTTCTATTGGACTGATGACCTCACATAGTGCTCAGAGCCATTTGAACCATCTATTATATTTCCGAACCAAAGCAACAACGTGATAGTGGTCCCGCCCCTCTCTCCCCCTCGAGCGTTTGAGATAAGATGTCAAAAATTTAAAAAAAAGATTATTCAAAAACATATTCATTTTGTCGCGCACATCGTTCTGAAGAGTTTGATATGGTATAAGATATTTATGTTGAAGGAAATGTAAGATTGGTTCAAATGGCTCTGAGCAAAAAAAAATGGTTCAAATGGCTCTGAGCACTATGGGACTCAACTGCTGAGGTCATTAGTCCCCTAGAACTTAGAACTACTTAAACCTAACGAACCTAAGGACATCACACAACACCCAGCCATCACGAGGCAGAGGAAATCCCTGACCCCGCCGGGAATCGAACCCGGGAACCCGAGCGTGGGATGAAATGTAAGACATGTTATTTGGTAGTAAGTGTGCCAAAGTGCAGTGCCATGCTTCTTCTACCGCACGTCACTGTATTCCGCTTTGTGGAATTCAAATGTGTATATTTTGTAATGGATACCTTCAAATCTATATTCAGGACAGTGGAAATTAAAATCTCCTGTGGCACCTTTCCTGCTCCCAGTCGACGCCTTTACATCCCACCCCCCTAAAAAAAAAAGAAAAAGTCCACAGTCAATACTGGCTGGGATTATTTGTAACCGGAAGACTAAGAACTCTTCAAAAATTTGTACCCTTTGTTGCCTGTCAGCTAATAGCTTTCTCTTTTGTATGACATAAAATTAAATGTAGGAAACCTAAAACCAGTAAGGGCAGGAGATAAGCAAGATAGTAGACGTTTCTTCAATCCTTAGGTCACAGCATTTTTTCTCTCTAATCTTGCTACAGCTTTACACAGCGTGCTTTCCTTTCTGTGAAAGAGTCTATTATCAAAGTTCGTCAAACGTTTTGCTACATGAAAAATCAAAATGTCGTTGTGTCATACTGGAAAAGCAGTTAATACGAATAGTAACCAAGACTGGTGTGGTTTCTCGATTTGTTTACGTCTATTTTGTCAGTGTTAGATAAAACGATGTAGGCCTTTCTAATATTGCAGCAATTGTAACACATGCCAAATAAGTGAGACTGATTTGGCACAAATGGCCATTTTCATCGTCCGCATTTATATAAATAAATATCAAATGCCTAATAGACCTACCACAAGCAAAAAGTTTTATGTTACTACATAGTTTCACATTTCATTCATACACTCCACTTTCTCAAGCATGAGCTCGGAAAGTAGTAGTAGCAGTACGAAATTTTTACATAAATTTGTAATCGTCATATTCTTCCATATAATTTGTATGATGTCCCCGTTTCTTCTCCTCTTCCTCGTTCAAACAAACAATGTTGTTATCACTAATTCTGTAACTGTTCCTGCCATTGTCAAAAGTTATTCTCCCGTTGACTTCACTAAACCTGCCAGAATCACTGGTTCAGTTATCCGGCCTTTATTCTCCGCTTAGGCATTATTACGTGTTCGTACAACGCGTTTTCCGTGTTACTCCGAGAATAGATTTAAGTGGTCGCTAACCGTGGACTTTACAGCTGGCCCTTAGTAGTGTAGAGATCTCGCAAAAATTTTATGTCAGAATTTCATTTTCTTTGGTACACCGATGACACACTGTGTAATTTTTCTTACCTGATATTCTTGTCAGTCGTTTATTCCCACTCTGGTAGTCTGAATCTATAGATTTCGCTAATTATTACAGCAACGCTTATTATTCGCATAGCCAATCGACCACATAAACAATCAGCTAGTATAGTCCCGTCCCCTTTAGTCTGCTGGCAAGTTTGTTTCTAGATGGGACAGGGATTCCCCTGGCAGATACATCACGTGCACTATGCACAAATTCAAAAGTCAACTTACGATTCGTTCATAAATCATCTTAGAATGTGTTAAAAATGTTCAAAATGATGCATTTCAAAATCATATGAACAATCGATAGACCAACGTGCGCTGGATGCTAAGCGTTTTGTCAAACACGGTTTTTTCTTCAAGAATTTGAATTTGGCGCCCCCTGAAATTGCTGCCAGGGGCGGATACCTTGTTTGCCTCCACCCCCCAAATCTGGGCTTGTATATCTTTAGAAAAACAGTCTTTGTACAGCTACAAACTGTCGCTGTTGTATGGAGTATCTGTTTAGTCTTACGTTGCCCGAGGATGGCCTATTGAGCTGAAGGCTGCATCACAACGAACTGTTAAGTAAATATACTGTCTAATGAAGTTTATACACTACTGGCCATTAAAATTGCTACACCACGAAGATGACGTGCTACAGACGCGAAATTTAACCGACAGGATGAAGATGCTTTGATATGCAAATGATTAGTTTTTCAGAGCATTCACACAAGGTTGGCGCCGGTGGCGACTCCTACAACGTGCTGACATGAGGAAAGTTTCCAACCGATTTCTCATACACAAACAGCAGTTGACCGACGTTGCCTGGTGAAACGCAGTTGGGATGCCTCGTGTAAGGAGGAGAAATGCGCACCATCACGTTTCCGACTTTAATAAAGATCGGATTGTAGCATATCGCGGTGTATCGTATCGCGACATTGCCGCTCGCGTTGGTCGAGATCCAATGACTGTTAGGAGAATATGGAGTCGGTGGGTTCAGGAGGGTAATACGGAACGCCGTGCTGGATCCCAACGGCCTCGAATCACTAGCAGTCGAGATGACAGGTATCTTATGCGCATGCCTGGAGCGGATCGTGCAGCCACGTCTCGATCCCTGAGGGGACGTTTGCAAGACAACAACCATCTGCACGAACAGTTCGACGACGTTTGCAGCAGCACGGACTATCAGCTCGGAGAACATGGTTGCGGTTACCCTTGACGCTGCATCACAGACAGGAGCGCCTGCGATGGTGTACTCAGCGACGAACCTGGGTGCACGAATGGCAAAACGTTATTTTTCGGATGTTCTGTTTACAGCATCATGATGCATCCGTGTTTGGCGACATCGCGGTGAACGCACATTGGAAGCGTGTATTCGTCATCGCCATACTGGCGTATCACCCGGCGTGATGGTATGGGGTGCCATTCGTTACACGTCTTGGTCACCTCTTGTTCGCACTGACGACACTTTGAACAGTGGACGTTACATTTCAGATGTGTTACGACCCGTGGCTCTACCCTTCATTCGATCCCTGCGAAACCCTACATTTCAGCAGGATAATGCACGACCGCATGTTGCAGGTCCTGTACGGGCCTTTTTGGATACTGAAAACCTTCGACTGCTGCCCTGGCCAGTACATTCTCCAGTTGTCTCACCAATTGAAAACGTCTGGTCAATGGTGGCCAAGCAACTGCCTCGTCACAATACGCCAGTCACTACTCGTGATGATCTGTGGTATCGTGTCGAAGCTGCATGGGCAGCTGTACCTGTACACGCCATCCAAGCTCTGTTTGACTCAATGCCCAGGCCTTAAGAGTCCCTTATTACGACCAGACGTGGTTGTTCTGGGTACTGATTTCTCAGGATCTATGAACCCAAATTGCGTGAAAATGTAATCACATGTCAGTTCTAGTATAATATATTTGTCCAATGAATACCCGTTTATCATCTGCATTTCTTCTTGGTTTAGTAATTTTAATGGCCAGTAGTGTATGAGAAGCGTCCAATTAGTAATGCAACACAATTTTGCCGGGCAAATATCGTTTGAAAAACTGTGTAATTTGTTGTGTGACATTGTAGATTATTCCCGCTTCGTCCCCTATGGTTTCATGCAGTTCTGATACGTGGTGGAGCTATGCATATCCCTCAAAAAGGCGTCTGTAACGAAGGTACATTCCAAGCACAGAGCTGTCGTTGAGCTGGTTTTGGCGGAAAACCCGAGCATTGCAGATAGCCATAGGCGCTTGCAGATGTGGAAGGAGACCTAGCAGTGAACAAAAGCACGGTGAGTCGTTGGCCGAGGCGTCTTTGATCATCACGACGAGATCGCGCAAACTGCCCAGTCGACCGCGCGCAGCACACGACTGTGACTCCAGCAACGTTGGAATGTGCAGACACTCTCATTTCAGACAATCGACGGATCGCAATCAAGCACTTCGCTCCACACCTGGACGCCTCCGTTGGTAGTGCTGACACTCTCGTTCACCAGATGCGGTACTCAGAGGTGTGTGTTCACTGCGTTCCTCACCCCCTAACAGAAGACCATAAAGGGCGACGAATGACCTGTGGAATGACTTGCGCATATGTGGACCATGGGGAGGTTTTTTATGCAGTCAGATGTTGTCTCCGACTTTGAGCAATAGAGCTTGACCATGCAGGACCTACCAGGAAGGTGACATAAAGCCATCACACTGAACGGAGATTATGTTCAAAAGTGGATTTTTGTAGCCAAAAGAGTGGGGAATAATGTAGTCTATTGGAACACTGAATATTGCCAACCTGCTTTCAGAAAAAAAATACATTGTATTGCTTATTGAAGGCCCGTCGTATATATACAGCAAATAAGCTAGTGGATAACGCCAGAAGAACCGTGAATCTTGATGGGGGATGTATATTGTATACAGGAAGGCATCAGCTCCAGAAGATTGTAGAAAAGTACAGGAAGGCCGAGCAGAATTGGCGAGTGGGGTAGCGAATGGCAGTTGCTGAATGGCAGCTCTGAACACAAATAATTGTAACACACTGGGCACCAACATGTCAAGAAGTACGCAGCTTAGGGTTTCACTGTTGGTGAAAACCACCAGACACAGTAACTACCGTGAAACACCTAGGAATGACCTAAGGTGGAAAGACCACATAAAACAAAAAGCAGAAAAAGCAGGTGTCAGCTTGGTGGAATCTTGAGGAATCGTAGGTCATCCACAAAAGAAGTGGCTAACAAAATATCGTTCGATCGATTCCTCCATTTTTTTCATAAATCTGGGACCATTCCTGTTGTTGTGGTCTTCGATCCAGAGACTACTTTGATGATGCAGCTCTCCAAGCTACTCTATCCAGTGCAAGCTTCTTCATCTCCCAGTACTTACTGCAACCTACATCCTTCTGAATCTGTTTAGTGTATTCATCTCTTGGTCTCCCTATACGGTTTTTACCCTCCACGCTGCCCTCCAATACTAAATTTGTGATCCCTTGATGCCTCAGAACATGTTGAAAGGTGGCTACACTGAGCCACAGCGACAGAGATCGCTAGAGAGCATTGTTCCGCCGCCTCCATGGGAGTGATTATTGAGATGTCTTAGTGGGCAGTGCTTGTCCAGGACTCGTAGTAGTCAGTTCGTGTTGAGATGTGCTAGTAGGGAGTGCTTGCTGAGATGTGATACTGAAAAGTTCTTGTTGAGATGTGGTAATAGCGAGGCGGTGTGGAGCTATATTGTAATTATGAGAGTGATTTTGGTCAATATATGAAGGTAACGAAACTTGATTTATTTTTCATTATTTCCATGTTTTAAATAATGTGTCATTACAGGTTCAGTCAACAAAGCATCTGGCTTGTGTTCTTGGATTAGAGTGTAATTGTGGTTCTCTTGAGTAATTATGGTATTTGTATTTTCTTTAATTAATTCAGTATAATGTTATTTAAAAATTGTTGTGTTGTTGAAGAAGAGCCGTGCCAGATGCGTACGTTGAGTCACACTCCCACACACAGAACAGTTACTCTTGTGCTTGTTGTTGCGTTGGTTTTATAGTTGCTGGGGACTTAATTAATTAACTGTGTTAATGAAAATTTCCATTTCATTCTTTGTTATTGTTCTAAGCAGTCAGATTGCGTAATAATAATAGTCAGGGCCAACCGTTACGAGACTTCGTAATCGGACAGACAGCTACTAAAGCAAAAAAAATTAAAATTATTTGCATTAATATTTTTATTAAGCCCCCATGCACGTGGCGACCGCTGCTTCGGATCGTCCCTTGGAATTCTTCTGATTGTAAAAATAGTAGACAGTAGTATTGTTGTAGTAATTTGTAGTTTAGTAATTGTAGTCTATATTGCATGTGTAGATTTGGTAATTGGCATTCTTCTGATGGTATTTTTCAAAATTTAATATTGGTTGTCTTGTCTATGGGTTTGACAAATTAGTGCAATTATTTCAATTGTTCGATTAATCGTGTTTGAGGGAAACATTTCGTGTGAATGGTATTGTTGGAAATAAGGAGGCATTGTGTGTAATTTTCATATAGTGACGAGTTTTGTATGTTTTGTAAATGATTACGCGATCGATGAAACAGGCAAAAATGATGAATAGTGAGAATGACGTAATTGTTGACATGGCGAACTCGCCAACACAGGAGAACAGGATGATGAATAATGGAGTTGAAAATAATTTAATAAGCAGGGAAAATAGTCCGGAACCAGTTCAAAACTTTTCACAATCAAAAAATGTTCAGAATACGATATTAACGACAGAAGATATGCAGCGGTTGATGAGTGCAATATTAAATTTGGGATCACAGTTACGATCTGAATTGAAAACAGATAGGGAAACAATGGTATCACAGTTTCGATCTGAATTAAAAAATGATATGAAAGCAATGACAACACGGTTATGCTCACGAATAGGGACATGTTTCAAAAATACGAATGATGAATCAAACAAAGAAATTAGAGAAGAAGTACAACCGATTTTGAAGGCTCACAATAATAGTTTAATTTCAACAGAAATCAGACAAGAGGAACAGGACAGAGAACGGGAAGAAAAAGATCGCGTGATAGTACAAAAATTTTCAGAGATGAATTTACAACGTGCAAACGATAAGGAAGAAATAATTGAAAGAATCAAGGAATCCGTACCAAACGACTTAACGCAACAGTGTGAACAGTTAACTACTAAATGTGACAATACCGAAAACCGAGTCGCGACACTTACGGAAGACGTAAATAATCAGAAAGAACAATTAGGTGACTCATCGGAAAGAGTTGAGGAGATTTCAGATAAACTGACAAGTCTTAGTTTAAATGGGGACAGAGATTCAGATGATACAGTACCATTGCCATTTGCGGAAACTGAAGAGTACCAGAACATAAATAAGCATGTTGAAAATCAGGGAAAATTTAATGAACGCGTTAAAAGGGAAGTTGAGGCATTACGAAAGCAAGTCAAACAAATTGAAGGCGAAATCGTAGGAAAAGACAGCAGAAGAAATTTAGAATCACAGATAGCAGAGGGGTTTGAAGAAAGTAATTTATTTCATTTACGGGACGCAACAAGAGAGCGCCAGGCGCGCGAACTTGACAATAATCGACATTCAAACTGGGACAGACGCGGTAGGTCTTTGTCGCCACGAGGCGAAAACTTTGACTATAAACACTTTTTGACTGTTCGGAAATTTAAGATCTTTTGTAATTCTAGGAATGACATACGTCCATGTGCATGGTTAGATCAATTTACGTACGCACTTCCGCCAAATTTGCCAATAAGTCACAAACTGAAATTAATGTGCAGCTATTAATGTCCTCAGGGGATTCACTACACTAAGCGAATATGTGCTGTAGCGATCACAGGGCCCCGAGCTGTAGTGGTGCTATTTCCCTTTTAGTTTTCTGCACCGCTGCCTACTCTTTCACTATTCTTTGCATCTATAAAAACAACTCTTCTACTATCCATCTATCTAGACAGTAGGTAAAGAATAACCGGATTTGACTGTATTACCCAAAAGTGACTTTGGAAATTACCGTTTGGACTTACTATATTTTCTGCAGCATTTATTCGTAGTATAAACGAAATTTTACCTGTTTATCTTCGTGACAATATTACTTCATATGTTGACGATATTCTTATTGCTAAACGTTCTTGGAGTGAGCATAACAACATTTTGGAGTCATTATTAAGTATTTTTGCAAGAGTTGGCATTACAGTGAACTTGGAAAAATCTGAATTTGGTCGATCTCAGGCGAAATTTCTCGGTCACATTATTTCTACAGAAGGTATTCTTCCTGATCCAGAGAAACTAGACGCTATTCGTAATTACGCTGTTCCTACCACAAAACGTGAGGTTCGTAGTTTCCAAAATTTTTGTGGAATGATATACTTTTAAAAAAAATTTTGTGGAATGACATACTTGTGAGAAACTAACAGCTACATGTAAACACGCAGAGAATACAAGGATACCGCGCTGTGTTTTGGCAGCGGGACATACTCAAAGCAACAGTCAAGTCGGCGCGCCGCACAAGGCAGTCGTTAACCGCAAACAATCACTTTCTACGTCATGCGCCTACAGCTGATCGAGCGCTCAGTGCGAATGCACTGACAGACGTAAACAAATACACAGTCTAATTTCTCCGACTAAATTCTGTATAAAGCTATGGTGAGTTTATAAATTATGTTATTAACGTTTAGTATTTTTCAGGATACGGTTGTGTAAAATATTTAAGACCTTCAGGTAAATTCTGTGCGTGTCCGACGTTAAGACGACTTGCTTTGGAGAAAATTTTCAGGAAGAATGTCATTTCGAAGAAGAAAGTAATAAACAAAAAAAGGGTAACTATTAATTGAGTTTATTTTTCAGGTAACAGAATTCCACTTAGGTACGTACTTTAAACGTAATTTGCTGCTTGCGATTACGTGATTCATACTTTGTGCTAATTTCATGTTCTATGAATTTACTAGTGAAGCGACGTGCTTACGCATATTAACTGATTTTGAGAATGATTGACTAATGAACAGGGTTGTTATTTGTATATATTATGCATCGCTTGGCTGCTATGCTTTTTCACTGATGATATATTTTTTTTATTATGTGCCTGCTGTGCTTATTTATTTAAATTATAATTGTCACCTGATTAATTGTGCTAATGTGGTTAGATATGTAAGTTATACTTTGTGATTTATCGGCTTGCGCCTTCATGTTTACTTATTAAGATTACATATGAGCATTTATTTGCTTATGTCGATGTGATGCTAATGACCTGTTTATTGTGTAAGGCATGTTTGCTGCTGTGCGTATGGATTGCATATTTACACATTTCTGTTTTGTTGTCATAACTACTCTTCAATTTAGTATATAGAAATGCTGATATACTGTGTACGAACATAGAGTTTAGGTTACACTGTGGTATTAATTATAGATTGTTCGCTTGGCAGAGCCTCGTTGTAGGAATTGTGCTGCATCCACTTGTTGACATTCTGTTGTCTACTGGTATATTTACTCGCTATTGCATGTTTTGCTTACGCTCAGTGCCTTATATTTTTAAGATAAGAAAATGAACTGCTATAATTCGACGAACGACATTAGTACAAGAAAGTCATAGAAGTCACATGAGCTGAGGTTTTATGGAAGCTGTATAAATTTATGCTAACAGGAAGGAAGCTAACGACATGACATACCAAAACTAGGTTTAGACCATTGACAGTATTACACTGCATTTTTCGTGAGCAATTGAAATAGGAAGTGACACTTGACACAAAAAATACTCCACATGTTTGCTTCTGCTATGATTCTTGAAGTGGTGTACACACTGTGAAATATTATGATCATTCACACTCCGTAATCGTACTTAATTACTGAGAGTTATTCGAACTAAAGTCTGTTAGAGGTCATGTATGCATTTCTTTTATTTAATGATGGACAAGGAACCAAAATGTATCTTATAATTTATAATGAGTAGAAAATTTGGGTCAGATGGATTACACAGAGGTTGTGTGTGGACACTGTGTCTTCGGATTGTATGGGATGATGAATTGAAGTTGCACTAGGATTTTGTCTGTACTTGTTCGAGGAGACTGACTAGAGGAAAGAGTTGTTTTGGAAGTGAAATGATATTGGTAATGAGGTTTATATGTAACGACGTAAGAGGTATTATTGAGGTATTGAGATTAGGTGAAGTTGATGATTATTGGAGTTTTGGTGGATAAGAGGTAAAGTAAATGAGGAGCATATTGTTTTTGTTGGTTTATATGGAACAAGGAGGATGAAGATGGCAGACTAGAACACTAAAGTGGACGGAAGATTGTCTATACACACACCTGTTAAATCACTAAGCAGTATATACTTTTTTTTGAGAGAGGAAGCATGGGCATATCTTGGCTCACTGACAGTTGTTCAGCAACCGTACATTTTGATCTGGCTTGGCAAACATTGGTCTTGACATGATGACTATGACGTTGACTTAACTGTTATTGACTGTTATACATTGCTGCCACTAGTACTTGGTACACATGATGAACATCAAATCTTGGACAGAGTTACATTTACACAGTTAACACTATTCAATTACACAGTAGTACTTAATGTGGATGAAAGATGAGTGGATGTGTTTTGTGTGTTTTCCTTTTATAATCCCAGAGAAGTGATCCCAACCTATCTCCTAAATATTATTTCACTTGTTTGTTGTGGCTTGCACTGACACCCATAAATATTATAGGTTAACTGTTATTGTGTACTGTAATAGTTAATGTGACAATTACCTGATATCATTTGTGTGTTTATTATGATTTGTATGTTTAGTGTAAGAGCATTGATAATAATTTGTTAAAGAAATTGTATGTGCATTCAAACTATTGTTCATGACTGAACTGTCTCAGTAGTTATGGTGAATAGTATGGACTGTTACTTGCACTTTTTCTACATGATTGGTGCCACAAGGACATGTTTAATTTCTGCTGATGAACTGTGTGATCAGTGATTGTAAAAAATTATGGACTGTTACTTGTACCTTTCCTACATGATTGGTGCCACTAGGACATGTTTAATTTCTGCTTATAAACTCTGATGAACAGTGTGATCAGTGCTAGTGAATTTTATGGAACTGCTTCTGCTGAGAAATGTGACTTGTTGCTGTGTGTACCTGCTCAACATTGCTGGGTGCCACTGATGGATTGCTTCCACTGAAATGAAGTCACCTGTTGCTGTGTGCACCTGATCAACATTGCTGGTGCCACAAATGGACTGCTTCTACTGAAATGGTGTTACTTGTTGCTGTCTGCACCTGCTCAACATTGCTGGGTGCCACTGATGGATTGCTTCCACTGAAATGAAGTCACCTGTTGCTGTGTGCACCTGATCAACATTGCTGGTGCCACTAATGGACTGCTTCTACTGAAATGGTGTTACTTGTTGGTGTCTGCACCTACTCAACATTGCTGGGTGCCACTGATGGATTGCTTCTACTGAAATGAAGTCACCTGTTGCTGTGTGCACCTGATCAACATTGCTGGTGCCACTAATGGACTGCTTCTACTGAAATGGTGTTACTTGTTGGTGTCTGCACCTACTCAACATTGCTGGGTGCCACTGATGGATTGCTTCTACTGAAATGAAGTCACCTGTTGCTGTGTGCACCTGATCAACATTGCTGGTGCCACTAATGGACTGCTTCTACTGAAATGGTGTTACTTGTTGGTGTCTGCACCTACTCAACATTGCTGGGTGCCACTGATGGATTGCTTCTACTGAAATGAAGCCACCTGTTGCTGTGTGCACCTGATCAACATTTCTGGTGCCACTAATGGACTGCTTCTACTGAAATGGTGTTACTTGTTGGTGTCTGCACCTGCTCAACATTGCGGGTGCCACTGATGGACTGCTTCTATTCAAAAAATGTTACTTATTTGTATTTGCACCTGTTGACCATTGCTGGGTGCTACTGCTGGAACTGTCAACTGCTTATTCTTGGGCTATGGAAAGCGTTTATGTGAATATTTGTATAAACTGATTTTTTGTGTATTACTGTTTGTGGAAAGTTATGAGACTCTTACCTGCACATATTCGTCATTGCTGACGCTATTGATTGAACTGTTTAACCACATAATACTTGTGTAAACTTATGTAAAGTCACATGTATGAAAGAATTTGTATTGCTTACTGTATTCTATATAATAGGTTATTGAAAGGTCAGTGCAAAGCCAAAATTTTATCTAGTATGTGATATTTACGTATTAATATTATTTTTTATTTTTGTCTGTATTTTTTTGACGAATTTGGTGGTATTTTCACCACCAATGCTGGCAAAAATACCATCAAATTCTAGCCGTGGAGGAAGGGCATATGAAAGGTGGCTACACTGAGCCACAGCGACAGAGATCGCTAGAGAGCATTGTTCCGCCGCCTCCATGGGAGTGATTATTGAGATGTCTTAGTGGGCAGTGCTTGTCCAGGACTCGTAGTAGTCAGTTCGTGTTGAGATGTGCTAGTAGGGAGTGCTTGCTGAGATGTGATACTGAAAAGTTCTTGTTGAGATGTGGTAATAGCGAGGCGGTGTGGAGCTATATTGTAATTATGAGAGTGATTTTGGTCAATATATGAAGGTAACGAAACTTGATTTATTTTTCATTATTTCCATGTTTTAAATAATGTGTCATTACAGGTTCAGTCAACAAAGCATCTGGCTTGTGTTCTTGGATTAGAGTGTAATTGTGGTTCTCTTGAGTAATTATGGTATTTGTATTTTCTTTAATTAATTCAGTATAATGTTATTTAAAAATTGTTGTGTTGTTGAAGAAGAACCGTGCCAGATGCGTACGTTGAGTCACACTCCCACACACAGAACAGTTACTCTTGTGCTTGTTGTTGCGTTGGTTTTATAGTTGCTGGGGACTTAATTAATTAACTGTGTTAATGAAAATTTCCATTTCATTCTTTGTTATTGTTCTAAGCAGTCAGATTGCGTAATAATAATAGTCAGGGCCAACCGTTACGAGACTTCGTAATCGGACAGACAGCTACTAAAGCAGAAATTAAAATTATTTTCATTTTATTTTTATTAAGCCCCCATGCAATGTCCTACCAACCGATCCCTTCTTCTAGTCAAGTTGTGCCACAAACTACTCTTATCCCCAATTCTATTCAATACCTCCTCATTAGTTATGTGATCTACCCATCTAATCTTCAGCATTCTTCTGTAGCACCTCATTTCGAAAGCTTCTATTCTCTTCTTGTCTAAACTATTTATCGTCCACGTTTCACTTCCATACATGGCTACACTCCATACAAATACTTTCAGAAACGACTTCCTGACACTTAAATCTATACTCGATGTTAACAAATTTCTCTTCTTCAGAAACGCTTTCCTGCCATTGCCAGTCTACATTTTATATCCTTTCTACTTCTACCATAATCAGTTATTTTCCTCCCTAAATAGCAATTTCTGCACAGGATTAACAAAAGAGACAGACAAGATCCAATGAAGAGCAGCACGTCTTTTGACGAGATTGTTTAGCCACTCTGTTTTTCAATGTACTTTTTCGATCTTTAAATAAACTAAAAGAAACTTTTTGGATGAGAAGCAAGCCACGGATGCACTGCTTCTCTCACCTTTCCACCAGAGATGAATTGCCTGTCTCTTAAACTACCTTTTCTTTCTCACTTTCTTTTACGTGAAGGTTTATCCGATATAGATACAGGCTAGGCAGTATTCAAAAAGTACACCGAAATGTGTACTCTGCACAGGTTGAACTGTGTGAGTAGTGATATGTGGGCGCTCTTTATCATGCAAAAAAAAAAAAAAATAAAATAAAATAAAATAAAATAAAATAAAAATGGGAACGCTTTTTGACAACAGATATCTGCATCTATATAATTACCCTGCAATTCACACTCAAGTGCTTGGCAGGGGATTAATAGAACCACTACTTATCAATCGATCCAATCTTGAACAGCACTTGCGAAATGTGAACACTTAAATTTGATTTCTTTTCTTGCATTATGGTGGTCATTTCTTTCTATGTAGGTTGTAATCTACAAAATATTTCTGCAATTGAAGAAGAAAGTTGGCGATTCATATCTCCACGGAACGAAAAATACCTCTGTTTATTGTTGATCATGTTACGGGATTGGCCACTGTGCACCCCAGAAAACTGAACACATCACTTTTCCTGCAGAGGGTTGACTCTTCAATATCTTTTTGACTTAAGACTTAAGGTGTCTCCATACGACGCTCTAGCATTTCCTCCCTGACTCAGAGTCATGAACCAAGGTTTCATCTTCAGTGATGATTCGTTTCAGAAACATTTCACCTTCATCATCATGATGGTCCAGTTGCTGAAGACAGAGCCCCACATGAGTGCGCTCATGCTTTTCATTGAGTTGCTTTGGCACCCACCTCGGACACACTTGTGAGTGATATGTAGAACCGTGAGTAAGTGCATTTGGTTTACCACTTCATCAACGCATTGTACTTCATCACACCATGTGTTTCAGACAGGCAATAAATTACTCAAAACTACAGCCTGAAGCTATTTGCTTCCATTCCACAGCGGCAACAAGACTGTATTCGTGCCCGCAGCTGTCACAACTCGTACTATTTTGTTGGCAGGTGTAGGTTCCAAATGGAATGAAAATTTCATCATTTAATAACTGTTCTGTGATACACGTATCTACATAATTTGACAAATACTGGACTGGTGGTTTGTGGTGCGATACTCTCCATTCTTGTCAGTCTATCTGCCTGGAGTGTGAGCTAATAGGGGAGCAAAATGTGGACGATTAAGAATACACAAGACTCTTAAAATCTGGTCAATCCCTGCACGTATGTGTGCCAGATTATCCAAAGTGTCAGACTATTGACAGTGACTTTACTAAACCTTAAGATACATTAATTTTTGTAGAAAAAGGGAGTTCTTGAGTGTGTACAAACACAATAGTACCACTCACTATGGGACGTGTCCGAGATTTTTAGTTGTTGCAATGATGATACATTATGTCAGTAAGCTTTGGCACACATCCACTTTGCAAGCATTACTTGAGTACTGCATGTTTCTGATTGTTGCATACTGTACACCAGGAAGACGCCTGCAACTGCAGCACCAGCTGTGTGAGATATCTTATATTCTCTCCTCCTATGTCCTTTTCTTCATCTTTTTATTGCAAGTTTCCCATACACTTCTGCTTATCTGTTCGTCTGTTAAAGTTTGGTCATAAACAGTTGCTTGACCGGCATTGTAGTCAGCAGCTCATCCCATTTGACTGATGAAGTCATCCGCTTTTAAGGTATGCGATCATTCGGACTTGACATGTAGTAATTCCTTGGAAATTTGCTATAAATAAAGTAGCGATAAAGAAGATTCCAAGGAAATACTACATGTCAGTTCAACTTGTCTCTAATTTCGTGTTCCTGTTTGAGGTCTAGTATAACGTGTTTCCTTTTAGAATCCACGATACTGAAGTGTAAATAAAACTACAATTTCAAACATTAATGGGATAATTTAACATTGTAATTAACTAGTAACATTGTTGCACACAAGAATTCATTGTTGTATTCGTCATTTCTACTTAAACGACTAGAAATTGGATGGGGGCCAGATTACTGAGTGGTCGGACAACAGAGGGCTAGATTAGAGAGAGTTTGGTGTCCAGTAAAGGAGGTACTAGGAGTTCTTGACTTGTGCTGCTACAGAAGAATGCTGTAGAACAGATGGCTGGATCTAAAAACTAATGATGAATCACTGAATAGTTACCGAGAGGGAAAAGCATTTGAGTAGGAGAAGGGGTCATTTAATAGGAAACATCTCGAGGCATCTGGGAACAGTCACTTTGGTATTGGAGAGAAGTGTGGAGGGCAAAGACTGTAGAACACTGGTCGCCACTCTGCAGCCCAGAGACCGCATGTGACCCTCGGATTCACACCGTAGTTAATAATAATATGCAGCCAGCAACTAACAGCCGAATCCTAAAAGGTCACTTTATGCGAGAGCTTCTTAAGAGTGTACCGAGCGATGTGGTGCAGTGGTTAGCACGCTGGACTCGCATTCAGCAGGTGGGCAGTTCAAACCCACATCTGGCCATCCTGATTTAGGTTTTGTGTGATATCCCTAAATCCTTCCAGGTAAATGCTGGGATGGTTCTTTCGAAAGGGCACGGCTGGCTTCCTTCCCCATCCTTCCCTAATCCAGAGGGACCAATGACCTCAGTGTTTGGTCCCCTCACCCAGGTCAACCAATCAATCTAAGAGTGCAGTTTTCTTGTTCTGTGACAAATAAAAATACTTATAGTCACAGTAACGTTTTAAGATGTGCGTAACTGTAATTGACGCTGATGAATTCGCTGGTGAGCTAAGTCGACCGCTTATCTGGGGGGTAGAGGAGTAAGTAGCATGGCCACTGAGGGTTTAACAGAAGTGAGAGAGAAATTTTTTTACTGTGTGCCATCCAGTACTGACAATAACACTGCAGCCACTGCAGGATTAGAGAATATGACAGGATGATTGTTATATTGTGTTCCAGTACTGACAACTCACAGGTGTGTGACTAGCACCGATCAGTGGTTATGGTATAAATTTTGACACAGAAGGAACGTGGAGTAAGATTGAAGAGACAGTCATCTTCAAATGCAATATATATTTGTAGGGATGAATATGAAATTAAATGAAGGTTTTCTTAATGCAACATATTGAATAGAAGGAAAAATACATTAAAACGTTTAGTAAACATTTTTGATCCTGTCTCATACTGCATAATGCATTTAAATACATGTACACTTATTTGTTATTTTTGTTATGGATTGTGAACCCATGAAGTCAACATCACAGATGAAATCTTCTTCATTTGAGTTCATTATTAGTTTCGGCTGCCAAGCTAGCTGTCTGCAGATCATAAGACATTCTCGATTAGTATTGGTGAAGCCGACAGTAATGACACCAACAATAAACAAGAATGTTTTTATGACCTGAAGCTGGCTAAATTGTTAGCCAAAAATATATATTTGTAGGAATGAATATGAAATTAAATTAAGGCTTTTGTAATACAACATAATGAGCAGAAGAAAAATGACGTTCAAAATACTTAGTAAACATTTGACATCGTGTCTCATACTGCATAATGCATTTAAATACACGTACACTTATTTGTTATTTTTGTTATGGATTGTGCACCCATGAAGTCAACATCACAGATGAAATTTCTTCATTTGGATTCACTATTAGTTTCGGATGGCAAGCTAGCTATCTCCAGATCATAAGACATTCTCGATTAGTATTGGTGAAGCCGACCGTAATGACACCAACAATAAACAAGAATGTTTTTATGACCTGAAGCTGGCTAAATTGTTAGCCAAAAATATATATTTGTAGGAATGAATATGAAATTAAATTAAGGCTTTTGTAATACAACATAATGAGCAGAAGAAAAATGACGTTCAAAATACTTAGTAAACATTTGACATCGTGTCTCATACTGCATAATGCATTTAAATACACGTACACTTATTTGTTATTTTTGTTATGGATTGTGCACCCATGAAGTCAACATCACAGATGAAATTTCTTCATTTGGATTCACTATTAGTTTCGGATGGCAAGCTAGCTATCTCCAGATCATAAGACATTCTCGATTAGTATTGGTGAAGCCGACCGTAATGACACCAACAATAAACAAGAATGTTTTTATGACCTGAAGCTGTCTAAATTGCTAGCCAAAATTACATATTTGTAGGAATGAATATGAAATTAAATTAAGGCTTTTGTAATCCAAGAAGAAGAAAAATGACCTTCAAAACACTTACTAAACATTTGTCATCGTGTCTCGTACTGCATAGTGCAATTACATACCCATACAACCATTTTTTTTATTTATGTGGGGGTTGAGAACCCGTGAAGTCAAGATGACACATGAAATCTTCTTCGTTTGTATTCATTCCTAGTTTCTGCTGACAAGTTAGCTATCTTCAGATTATAAGAAAGTCTTGTTTAATGTCGCTGAAGCCATAATGACACCAATACGTATCTAGAATATTTTATGATGTGAAGGTGGCTAAATTGTTAGCCGAAACTAGTAATGGATCCAAATGAAGAAGACTTCAAGCGCGATCTTGATGTCATCGGTTTCCAACCCCTAACTTAAATAAAATTACGACTGATCGCTTATCTCTTGGTTTACAATGTCAACAAACTTGATAAGTGAAGTTATTATTAACGCGCGGGGTAGCCGCGTGGTCTAAGGTGACTTGTCACGGTCCGCGCGGATCCCCCCGTCGGTGGTTCGAGTCCTCCCTCCGGCATGGGTGTGTGTGTTGTCCTTAGCGGAGGTTAGTTTAAGTTAGATTACGTAGTGTGTAAGCTTAGGGACCGACGACCTCAGCAGTTTGGTCCCATAAGTGCTTACCACAAATTTACATTTTGAACTTACCAGTGTTACTGAAGTACGCATCTGCTCACACAGATAAGACAAAAACATCTTGTCAGGCAATTGCAGTGTCACAACTGTGGGTTCGGTGCGGATGACAGCAATCTCAAACACAGAACAGTTGATATGAAGTGTTCCGAAAGATGCCGATTTTTAACTACGAGTACTTGGGGGCCAGCGGGAAATCTGTCGTGCCCTTACTGTAGCTAAACTACATGGGTCTAGTAACATGCAAAATTATACAGGGTGTTACAAAAAGGTACGGCCAAACTTTCAGGAAACATTCCTCACACACAAATAAAGAAAAGATGTTATGTGGACATGTGTCCGGAAACGCTTAATTTCCATGTTAGAGCTCATTTTAGTTTCGTCAGTATGTACTCTACTTCCTCGATTCACCTCCAGTTGGCCCAATAGAAGGAAGGTAATGTTGACTTCAGTGCTTGTGTTGACATGCGACTCATTGTTCTACAGTACTAGCATCGAGCACATCAGTACGTAGCATCAACAGGTTAGTGCTCATTACGAACGTGGTTTTGCAGTCAGTGCAATGTTTAAAAATGCGGAGTTGGCAGATGCCCATTTGATGTACGGATTAGCACGGGGCAACAGCCGTGGCGCGGTACGTTTGTATCGGGACAGATTTCCAGAACGAAGGTGTCCCGACAGGAAGACGTTCGAAGCAATTGATCGCCGTCTTAGGGAGCACGCAACATTCCAGCCTATGACTCGCGACTGGGGAAGACTTAGAACGACGAGGACACCTGCAATGGACGAGGCAATTCTTAGTGCAGTTGACGATAACCCTAATGTCAGCGTCAGAGAAGTTGCTGCTGTACAAGGTAACGTTGACCACGTCACTGTATGGAGAGTGCTACGGGAGAACCAGTTGTTTCCGTACCGTGTACAGCGTGTGCAGGCACTATCAGCAGCTGATTGGCCTCCACAGGTACACTTCTGCGAATGGTTCATCCGACAATGTGTCACTCCTCATTTCAGTACAAATGTTCTCTTTACGGATGAGGCTTCATTCCAACGTGATCAAATTGTAAATTTTCACAATCGACATGTGTGGGCTGACGAGATTCCGCACGAAATTGTGCAATCACGTCACCAACACAGATTTTCTGTGAACGTTTGGGCAGGCATTGTTGGTGATGTCTCGATTGGGCCCCATGTTCTTTCACCTACGTTCAATGGAGCACGTTATCACGATTTCATACGGGATACCCTACCTGTGCTGCTAGAACATGTGCCTTTACAAGTACGACACAACATGTGGTTCGTGCACGATGGAGCTCCTGCACATTTCAGTCGAAGTGTTCGTACGCTTCTCAACAACAGATTCGGTGACCGGCGGATTGGTGGAGGCGGACCAATTCCGTGGCCTCCACGCTCTCCTGACCTCAACCCTCTCGACTTTCATTTATGGGGGCATTTGAAAGCTCTTGTCTACGCAACCCCGGTACCAAATGTAGAGACTCTTCGTGCTCGTATTGTGGACGGCTGTGATACAATACGCCATTCTCCACGGCTGCGTCAGCGTATCAGGGATTCCGTGCGACGGAGGGTGGATGCATGTACCCTCGATAACGGAGGACATTTTGAACATTTCCTGTAACAAAGTGTTTGAAGTCACGCTGATACGTTCTGTTGCTGTGTGTTTCCATTCCATGATTAATGTGATTTGAAGAGAAGTAATAAAATGAGCTCTAACATGGAAAGTAAGCGTTTCCGGACACATGTCCACATAACATATTTTCTTTCTTTGAGTGTGAGGAATGTTTCCTGAAAGTTTGGCCGTACCTTTTTGTAACACCCTGTATAGGTTAACAATTAATAATAAGATGGGTGCCGGCCGGGGTGGCTGTGCGGTATTAGGCGCTTCAGTCTGGAACCGCGTGACCGCTACGGTCGCAGGTTCGGATCCTGCCTCGGGCATGGATGTGTGTGTTGTCCTTACGTTAGTTAGGTTTAAGTAGTTCTAAGTTGTAGGGGACTGTTGACCTCAGATGTTAAGTCCCATAGTGCTCAGAGCCATTTGAATAAGACCGGTACATATTCGGCCCGAGATGCTGCTCCACTAAGTCAGTACTGGCTCTCCTTCCAAATAAGTTTGTCTACCACTGCTGTCAAGGGATGGCAAGGCCTGACTCCAATAATAATCAGCTTCAGGTGGCTGTAAGCTTAGGGTGACCAGACGTCCGGATTAATCCTGACATGCCCTCCTTTTTTGCTCTTTGTCCGAGGTCCGGGCGGATTTTTAGTGTCCGGCTTTTTCGCAAAGTTGAGCGTAATACAGTTACATTTACAATTCGTCCTGTTTTACTGCTCTTTTATTAAATACTTGTCACAGGCCGGCCGGTGTGGCCGAGCGGTTCTAGGTGCGTGTGGAACCGCGCGACCGCTACGGTCGCAGGTCCTGCCTCGCGCGACCGCTACGGTCGCAGGTCCTGCCGCAGATCCTGCCTCGGGCATGGATGTGTGTGATGAACTTAGGTTAGTTAGGTTTAAGTAGTTCTAAGTTCTAGGGGACTGTTGACCTCAGATGTTAAGTCCCATAGTGCTCAGAGCCATTTGAATAAGACCGGTACATATTCGGCCCGAGATGCTGCTCCACTAAGTCAGTACTGGCTCTCCTTCCAAATAAGTTTGTCTACCACTGCTGTCAAGGGATGGCAAGGCCTGACTCCAATAATAATCAGCTTCAGGTGGCTGTAAGCTTAGGGTGACCAGACGTCCGGATTAATCCTGACATGCCCTCCTTTTTTGCTCTTTGTCCGAGGTCCGGGCGGATTTTTAGTGTCCGGCTTTTTCGCAAAGTTGAGCGTAATACAGTTACATTTACAATTCGTCCTGTTTTACTGCTCTTTTATTAAATACTTGTCACAGGCCGGCCGGTGTGGCCGAGCGGTTCTAGGTGCGTGTGGAACCGCGCGACCGCTACGGTCGCAGGTCCTGCCTCGCGCGACCGCTACGGTCGCAGGTCCTGCCGCAGATCCTGCCTCGGGCATGGATGTGTGTGATGAACTTAGGTTAGTTAGGTTTAAGTAGTTCTAAGTTCTAGGGGACTGTTGACCTCAGATGTTAAGTCCCATAGTGCTCAGAGCCATTTGAATAAGACCGGTACATATTCGGCCCGAGATGCTGCTCCACTAAGTCAGTACTGGCTCTCCTTCCAAATAAGTTTGTCTACCACTGCTGTCAAGGGATGGCAAGGCCTGACTCCAATAATAATCAGCTTCAGGTGGCTGTAAGCTTAGGGTGACCAGACGTCCGGATTAATCCTGACATGCCCTCCTTTTTTGCTCTTTGTCCGAGGTCCGGGCGGATTTTTAGTGTCCGGCTTTTTCGCAAAGTTGAGCGTAATACAGTTACATTTACAATTCGTCCTGTTTTACTGCTCTTTTATTAAATACTTGTCACAGGCCGGCCGGTGTGGCCGAGCGGTTCTAGGTGCGTGTGGAACCGCGCGACCGCTACGGTCGCAGGTCCTGCCTCGCGCGACCGCTACGGTCGCAGGTCCTGCCGCAGATCCTGCCTCGGGCATGGATGTGTGTGATGAACTTAGGTTAGTTAGGTTTAAGTAGTTCTAAGTTCTAGGGGACTGTTGACCTCAGATGTTAAGTCCCATAGTGCTCAGAGCCATTTGAATAAGACCGGTACATATTCGGCCCGAGATGCTGCTCCACTAAGTCAGTACTGGCTCTCCTTCCAAATAAGTTTGTCTACCACTGCTGTCAAGGGATGGCAAGGCCTGACTCCAATAATAATCAGCTTCAGGTGGCTGTAAGCTTAGGGTGACCAGACGTCCGGATTAATCCTGACATGCCCTCCTTTTTTGCTCTTTGTCCGAGGTCCGGGCGGATTTTTAGTGTCCGGCTTTTTCGCAAAGTTGAGCGTAATACAGTTACATTTACAATTCGTCCTGTTTTACTGCTCTTTTATTAAATACTTGTCACAGGCCGGCCGGTGTGGCCGAGCGGTTCTAGGTGCGTGTGGAACCGCGCGACCGCTACGGTCGCAGGTCCTGCCTCGCGCGACCGCTACGGTCGCAGGTCCTGCCGCAGATCCTGCCTCGGGCATGGATGTGTGTGATGAACTTAGGTTAGTTAGGTTTAAGTAGTTCTAAGTTCTAGGGGACTGTTGACCTCAGATGTTAAGTCCCATAGTGCTCAGAGCCATTTGAATAAGACCGGTACATATTCGGCCCGAGATGCTGCTCCACTAAGTCAGTACTGGCTCTCCTTCCAAATAAGTTTGTCTACCACTGCTGTCAAGGGATGGCAAGGCCTGACTCCAATAATAATCAGCTTCAGGTGGCTGTAAGCTTAGGGTGACCAGACGTCCGGATTAATCCTGACATGCCCTCCTTTTTTGCTCTTTGTCCGAGGTCCGGGCGGATTTTTAGTGTCCGGCTTTTTCGCAAAGTTGAGCGTAATACAGTTACATTTACAATTCGTCCTGTTTTACTGCTCTTTTATTAAATACTTGTCACAGGCCGGCCGGTGTGGCCGAGCGGTTCTAGGTGCGTGTGGAACCGCGCGACCGCTACGGTCGCAGGTCCTGCCTCGCGCGACCGCTACGGTCGCAGGTCCTGCCGCAGATCCTGCCTCGGGCATGGATGTGTGTGATGAACTTAGGTTAGTTAGGTTTAAGTAGTTCTAAGTTCTAGGGGACTGTTGACCTCAGATGTTAAGTCCCATAGTGCTCAGAGCCATTTGAATAAGACCGGTACATATTCGGCCCGAGATGCTGCTCCACTAAGTCAGTACTGGCTCTCCTTCCAAATAAGTTTGTCTACCACTGCTGTCAAGGGATGGCAAGGCCTGACTCCAATAATAATCAGCTTCAGGTGGCTGTAAGCTTAGGGTGACCAGACGTCCGGATTAATCCTGACATGCCCTCCTTTTTTGCTCTTTGTCCGAGGTCCGGGCGGATTTTTAGTGTCCGGCTTTTTCGCAAAGTTGAGCGTAATACAGTTACATTTACAATTCGTCCTGTTTTACTGCTCTTTTATTAAATACTTGTCACAGGCCGGCCGGTGTGGCCGAGCGGTTCTAGGTGCGTGTGGAACCGCGCGACCGCTACGGTCGCAGGTCCTGCCTCGCGCGACCGCTACGGTCGCAGGTCCTGCCGCAGATCCTGCCTCGGGCATGGATGTGTGTGATGAACTTAGGTTAGTTAGGTTTAAGTAGTTCTAAGTTCTAGGGGACTGTTGACCTCAGATGTTAAGTCCCATAGTGCTCAGAGCCATTTGAATAAGACCGGTACATATTCGGCCCGAGATGCTGCTCCACTAAGTCAGTACTGGCTCTCCTTCCAAATAAGTTTGTCTACCACTGCTGTCAAGGGATGGCAAGGCCTGACTCCAATAATAATCAGCTTCAGGTGGCTGTAAGCTTAGGGTGACCAGACGTCCGGATTAATCCTGACATGCCCTCCTTTTTTGCTCTTTGTCCGAGGTCCGGGCGGATTTTTAGTGTCCGGCTTTTTCGCAAAGTTGAGCGTAATACAGTTACATTTACAATTCGTCCTGTTTTACTGCTCTTTTATTAAATACTTGTCACAGGCCGGCCGGTGTGGCCGAGCGGTTCTAGGTGCGTGTGGAACCGCGCGACCGCTACGGTCGCAGGTCCTGCCTCGCGCGACCGCTACGGTCGCAGGTCCTGCCGCAGATCCTGCCTCGGGCATGGATGTGTGTGATGAACTTAGGTTAGTTAGGTTTAAGTAGTTCTAAGTTCTAGGGGACTGTTGACCTCAGATGTTAAGTCCCATAGTGCTCAGAGCCATTTGAATAAGACCGGTACATATTCGGCCCGAGATGCTGCTCCACTAAGTCAGTACTGGCTCTCCTTCCAAATAAGTTTGTCTACCACTGCTGTCAAGGGATGGCAAGGCCTGACTCCAATAATAATCAGCTTCAGGTGGCTGTAAGCTTAGGGTGACCAGACGTCCGGATTAATCCTGACATGCCCTCCTTTTTTGCTCTTTGTCCGAGGTCCGGGCGGATTTTTAGTGTCCGGCTTTTTCGCAAAGTTGAGCGTAATACAGTTACATTTACAATTCGTCCTGTTTTACTGCTCTTTTATTAAATACTTGTCACAGGCCGGCCGGTGTGGCCGAGCGGTTCTAGGTGCGTGTGGAACCGCGCGACCGCTACGGTCGCAGGTTCCAAACCTGCCTCGGGCATGGATGTGTGTGATGAACTTAGGTTAGTTAGGTTTAAGTAGTTCTAAGTTCTAGGGGACTGATGACCTCAGATGTTAAGTCCCATAGTGCTCAGAGCGATTTGAACCATTTTTATTGACACAGCCTTCATGATGAACAAAGCGGTTTTAGTAGGTGGCGCCAGGATCGTCGATGTTATCGTTGATCGACCTATAGGCGAATGCAGATATCGATTATTTAAAATTTTCGTTTCGTATCTTCGCTTTGTATTGGCTTAGCTTCCTGTAGTGCACTTGTGATTTGTGAGTGTAATTTTTAACCGAGTGAGTTACGTAAAATATTTGGCTACGACTATACGAAAGTGTACATTTTCTGATGTCCTTTCCTGCAAATATCCGGCTTTCAAGAAAGGGAGAAATGAATTTGAAGCGGAATGTGGAGGCTGGAACATACGTCTCAGTGGCCAATAAAGGTAAGAAATAACCCGACAGAGTGTCATGGTTTTATTTCATTGTTTCATAGTCATTCAGTTTATTTGTATTCGGAAGATTAAAGTGCAGTTTACATGCCGTCAGCTTCTGCTTGAATTGTAGATGTTGGTAGCGATGCGTCGAATGAAGGGAGGTGAACGCTCTTACGTTTTTCGCTTTGTAAACAATTCCGTGTTGTTGACATAACAAAACAATTGACGCCACACTGTCACCACAATCAATGTCTTTAATTTCTTTATATTGCTCAGTTAACCACCACCTGACCATTAGTAACAATTGACAACTAGTTTTAATTCCCGGCAGAAACACGCAATCTTATTGGAGGCCTGAACGCTATAAAACGAAATACATGTTGCTTTGTCGCTGAAATGTTAAATTTCTTCCAGAGGTGACCAAGATATTGAACATCATATTGCCACTCTGAAGCATAAAAAAATAATAAACTCATTTATTAAAAGTCATCGTATCTTTGATGGGGAATACTGCAGGTGAGGATACCACCCGTCAGCTTTGGACAAGTCACATGGAAGTAGCCAATCAGGAGTGGCGTTTAGGCAGCCGTCTTTGTTAAATCTTAAAACTACGCGTAAATATAAAAACAACTGATGCCACACTGTCACCACAGTCAATGTTTTTAAATTAAAATAAAAAGATATTGCTCTGGGGATCACCAGCTGATCACGAGTAACAATTAACTACTGTATATACGAAGACAGTAAAGACAGTTCTCGAAAGAACAGTTACTGTTGATGACTGTGCAGCTTTTCCCTGAATAAATGATGACTAACTGAAAACCTCAGCTGCCGACAGGTGTTGTTGATATACTTCGATGTGGACAGCTGAAAATGTGTGCCCCGACCGGGACTCGAACCCGGGACCTCCTGCTTACATGGCAGACGCTATATCCATCTGAGCCACCGAGGAAACAGATGAATAGCGCGACTGCAGGGATTTATCCCTTGCACGCTTCCCGTGAGACTCACATTCCCAACTGTCCACAATTCAACATATGTATTGTACCTTATAGACATTTGCCCAACCACTCATTACTCGCGCACGCTTTGGCGATTCCCGTAAGAGTTTGGACAACCTGTGCGCATTCGCACAGACGAAGGTCAATGGCTGGGTAGCCTTTAACTATATATACGAAGACAGTAACTTGTTCTCGAAAGAACAGTTACTGTTGATGACCGTGTAGCTTTTCCCTGGAATAAATGATGACTAACTGAAAACCTCAGCTGCGCACAGGTTGCCCAAACTCTTACGGGAATCGCCAAAGCGTGCGCGAGTAATGAGTGGATGGGCAAATGTAAGGTACAATACATATGTAGAATTGTGAACAGTTTGGAATGTGAGTCTCACGGAAAGCGTGCAAGGGATAAGTCCCTGCAGTCGCGCTATTCATCTCTGTCCTCGGTGGCTGAGATGGATATAGCGTCTGCCATGTAAGCAGGAGGTCCCGGGTTCGAGTCCCGGTCGGGGCACACATTTTCAGCTGTCCACATCGAAGTATATCAACGACACCTGTCGGCAGCTCAGGGTTTCAGTTAGTCATCAATTAACTACTAGTTTTACCGGTAATTCCCGGCAGTCACGTGACTTGTCCACAGGTGACGGGTGGTACCTTCATCTGCAGTTCACATGTGTGATGTGTCCTCTTTTTTTTCCTTTGACCTCCTTTTTGAAGCTGCTTGTCCTCCTTTTTAAACAACTGCATCTGGTCACCCTATGTAAGCTGCAGTAGTTATGCCGAGACGAAGAGACTTGCCCAGGATGGAATAGCGCAGAGAGCTGTGTCAAACCAGTATTTGGGACTGAAGACCGCAACAACAACATGTAACTGTGTGATGAGAGTCTCGCAATCTTACAATTGAGTCTGCACACGGGAGAGCGGCCAGGCAGGTGACGTCAGAGAGTGAATTATCAGACCGACCAATGGCCTCCAAGCGTCCGCAGCAGCCAATTAGAGTGCGCTCAGCGGTTAGGCTCGCCTGCCAGCCAGCCAGTGTGTCGAGGGAGCAGACAGCAGAGACCAGCGGACATGGCGAGGCTACGGACTGTGTTGCTTCTCGCGCTGCTCTTCGTCGCTTCGTGCCACCTCTTCTCAGCAGGTAAACACCGCCACTGCAGTCGCGTCAGGTGAATCACCTACCACGAACAACAAACTTTTTATTTATTTCTTGTACTTATTACATCGAACCAGGGAGTTACACATGCAATAGGGCTGGCGCTTATCGCTGAAATAACCGGTATTCAGTTATATCGGATTTTTTCAACTCCAGTTTAACTGGACTGTTAAAACCGCTCAAAATAACCGGTTTCTGAAATGATTTTCGGTTCTTTAGTCTTATTATTTCCTAACGTAGTAAATTTAGAAATCAAACAGAGTTTGAAGAATTCAGACTCGCTCATTTTTAAGACACACCGAATCAAAATAAAACTTCCTGGCAGATTAAAACTGCGTGCCGGATCGAGACTCGAACTCGGGACATTTTCCTTTCGCGGGCAAAGGTCCCGAGTTCGAGTCTCGGTCCGGCACATAGTTTTAATCTGCCAGGAAGTTTCATATCAGCGCACACTCCGCTGCAGAGTGAAAATCTCATTCTAGACTCAAAATATTCCATTAAACAGGTTAATAAAAGAAGACTTAGTCGATCCACCACTCGCTGCTTTTCTCGAAAACTGATACGTGATTGAATACTGCAATACAAAAAAAAATCACCAGTGCTCTCTTATTGGTTCTTATTTTTTCCAAACTCTCCTCAAAAATCATGTTGTAATGGCGGACTATTGGGCATTACCAGTAGTCAGTGCTAAAGGATGAAAACGGAGAGTGAAGAATTCTATTTTTCGTGTTAATTTGTCCGTTTTCAAGGGCTACAAGGAGACAAAGGTTTGTTAATTAGACACATGCAGCAGATCGGCTGTTCTCTATTTTTATTGTAAGTATGAGTCAATTGTTATGTTACGGGTTTTCTCCTCATATTATTGTCACAAGTTTCTTGTGGCTTCTTCCATTTTTAATCTTTTAAATCAAATGGAGCATTGTACGCTGCACTTCGTAAAGACTTCCAGCCTGGGGATAGTTGGCATTCTGTAAAACAATTGATGCCTGACGACGGAGAAACTACCATACAGACTATATGCGGCAAGTCTGGCACATTGCACGTACTCACGTGCCATCTAACAAGCAACGCCACATTGTAACAGCAATGCCGTGCCAATTCTTACTCGTTTCTGCTGGCGTTGCCGGTCGGAGTGGCCGAGAGGTTCTAGGCGCTTCAGTCCGGAACCACGCGGCTGCTACGGTCGCAGGTTCGAATCCTGCCTCGGGCATGGATGTGTGTGATGTCCTTAGGTTAGTTAGGTTTAAGCTGTTCTAAGTCTCGTGGTCTGATGACCTCAGATGTTAAGTCCCATAGTGCTTAGAGCCATTTGAACCATCTGCCGGCTATATATGACGGTAGTATCTGTTCCCGAAAGAACACATACCGTGGATGACCATGCAGCTTTGCTAGAAATGAAATGATAATTAAATAGACACCCTAGCTGCAAACAGGCGTTGATATACTTCACTGGGGACATGTTGAAAATGTGTGCCCCGACCGGGACTCGAACCCGGGATCTCCCGCTTACATGGCAGACGCTCTATCCATCTGAGCCACCGAGGGCACAGAGAATAGTGCGTCTGCAGGGACTTATCCCTAGGCGGACTACGAATGTAGTGTTGTGGACATGTTGGGAATGTGGATCTCACGGGGAGCGTGCAAGGGATAAGTCCCTGCAGACGCACTATTCTCTGTGCCCTCGGTGGCTCAGATGGATAGAGCGTCTGCCATGTAAGCGGGAGATCCCGGGTTCGAGTCCCGGTCGGGGCACACATTTTCAACATGTCCCCAGTGAAGTATATCAACGCCTGTTTGCAGCTAGGGTGTCTATTTAATTATCATCTGCCGGCATTATTCATAAAATAGCACTGATTACATTTCCCATTTCCTACAATAACACAAGATTTTTAAAGTAATGCAAATTTTAGAATTAAAAATTACCCATTCTCTAAGAAAGGATTATTTAAAACGAAAAATTTTAACACTGCAGCTACGGTTAATTGATGTTTCGGTTTTTTATTAAGTTACTGGTGAAAAATAGAAACAGCTGTTATAACTGACACCAAACAAATAGCGAAAAATACCGGCTATTCAGAACTAAAATATCGGTACTGGTTTAAACCCGTCAGTTTTTCCCGCCCCTAGCATACAGTACCTTTTTTATATCACAGGTACCTGAGAATTAACAATTTAGTATGAGAAGTAGTATTAGCATTAGAATCTGCGGCACCCTCCCACCGTCCATGGCAACATATCAACTTTTTAGACAGACTAGACACTCTGCCAAAGTGCGAGAACACAAAGAAAGCCGGTGGTGTGTGAGCAGCTTTCCCTCACACCCAAATGCAGTTATTAATATCCCCGCATGTGTGCACCAAGAGAGCGCCGTCAGCCCACCAGTTCAGATGCAGTGATGCCAGTACCCCGCCTGCTCTGTAGTCTTTGTCACGCAGTTAAAAGATGGTATTCAGTTAAAAAATTTGACTCTTTTGCATCTTATAGCCTCCATAGTGATCTGCTTGTGTTCCCGTTAATGATCATAATTATTGTCATACTTCGAAACTGAGTAATCAACTGCAAGAAACTTGAAAAGTTTGCAATGAATTACAGGAGTCACAACGCAGTTACGTTTGGTGCAAATTAACTCACACATTGCAAAGAATGAAAAGTACCTAACATAATGAAATCTTTATGCAATCACCACATAGTTTACAAAGCCTCACCACAGCATCACGCTAATACATTTGCCATTGCAACGAAATTCTGAACCAGAGAATCATAAATAAGCATCTGAGGGCAAGACACATAAATTTCGCTACTAATTAGGATACAACTTGTATACAAACTATACACTTGGGCACCTCTGACTGCCTCTCTGCTTGATGAACAAAACCTTCACGTGCTTCACTTCGGCCTTAAACTAACGGTTTATTTGTTACTGTATTTATTAGATGATTTGCACTACAGCCATTTGTAGTCTTTCTACTTATAATTTTTAAATGAGTTCCCTTGACTCATAGCGGCATTTTTGTGCTACATACATAAAGAAATGCATAAATATTACATGAAAGTCATTTGTTTTGCTTACCATCACGTATTCCCTGAGGCATCCCAAACTGACAGTGCTCCTTCAAAAACAATAGTAGCTGTTGAGATAAAGCTGCACTGAATTAGAGGACTTGATAATATACGGCAGCAGCTGGAAATCTAAACCCTAGCAGTGCCAACGTATTTTCAGTAAAGTGTATTTCCGAAGAACCATGAGGGTACTTTGTGAGCGCCGCAAAATGTTTTTAAAAAATATAAATTTCCGTTAATAATTTTTGACTGTCACTTGGAACATACTTTTTAAAGACATGTTGAAGTGTAAGTAGGGTATGCAACCTGAAAGTGTCGAACATGCTATTCATTGTGCAAAGTCACATCTTCTACAAAGGGGGGAGACATTGTGATCACCTCAGGTAGACTTAATTTTTTGAGTTAAAATAACTGTAGAATCCGGCAGAAGAACTCGTTAAAAACAATAAAAGCTGACTATAAAAATGCTGATAGGTGGCCTACGTAATACATATCGATATGGTATTGAATCTATTGTCATCAGACGCATTTCGGGTGTAGCCCATCATCAGGTGACATGGTGACAAATAATAAAGACAAGTGCAAATAATGATATCATACAAGGCAGCGCAATCAAAGAAATGACATTACATGAACCTCAAATTAAATTAATTGTATACAACGTAAATACACGCCATTTAAGATCATTACAAGCATTGACAGGGACGTTGAATAACTTCACTACAAAAGTCTAGCAAAACATACGTCGTTGTGTACAAAGAGTAGACCTAACAGCAGCTGATTACAGTTGCAATGTTGAGGTACCGCTAACGGAGCCATAATGTAAACCCTTATCGGTAGCGGACAGCACTTCTGATGCATGTAAAAAAAGGAATATTAATACAAAAGAGCAAAAGTTCAGCTAGCGCTAGTGTGCACAAACGTCAGTTCTAAAAAGCAGTATTCCGTTAACAACAACGTCATACAGAACCAAATTATCTGATTTGTTCATGATTGTAGTATGGGGTACCACATCTCATGCAAAGTTTATTAAAATAATTATTTTTAAAGAAGGGAAAAATTAAATTAAAATTTTCTAGGTTTACCATCACAGTTAGGCAAGAAAGTCAACAATAAAGTACAACACAACAATTCAATTTTCGTAGAACAAATGTATTACTACATGCCAGCTTTATATTTACAGTAAAACTTCTGAAAGACAGTTCACTGATAAACTTATATGTCGACATTAAAATTCCATAAATATAGTGAAAGCTTAACGAAATAAGCTCGGTGGGGTTTCATTGCTTCTTCCCATTCACAAGTAAATCACTGAAAAACTCAGAAAACCACCTACTACTGCTTGAGATCTGCTCATTTATTTTAAGTTCTCATTCTAACTGATTACCCACATAAATTTCAATTTTTTCAAAAATATCCAATATTATGCTCTTATTACCAAAACGCAAACTGGACAGCTCATATTCAGTATTTTTAAGCTGATAGTTCTCCTTTAAATGAAATTGCAACGCTCTTCGATTAATTACATATCCATGTTGATGAAATCTAATTTGAAGCTCCCTTCCAGTTTGCTAGATGTAATATTTCCCACATGAACCGCAGAAAATCCTATAGATACCAGTGATACACAATTTATTAGGTGGTGGTT
Source organism: Schistocerca nitens (assembly GCF_023898315.1). Classification (NCBI taxonomy): domain Eukaryota; kingdom Metazoa; phylum Arthropoda; class Insecta; order Orthoptera; family Acrididae; genus Schistocerca; species Schistocerca nitens. The sequence continues at coordinate 56,807,375 of NC_064624.1, forward strand.
CTAAGCTATGTCGCAGCAATTTACCCAGTTTCTTATTCGTTTCATATCCCACTGTATTATTATACTTGCGGAAGACATCTGCTATCCTATCTAACATGGACCCACAGTATGACAGTTTCCGCCTCCTTGTTAACCACTTCATTCTTTTCTACTCTGTTGAAAATCTTTCTTCCAATTATCCTGACTGCCGCCTCTGTGAGGCCATTAGATATTCCGACTTGAAGCACCTTTTCAGTTTCCTCCTCAATCATAACTTCTGAGCAATCTAACTCAGGTAGCCGTTAAAACCTTCAAGTAAAATAAACATGCTTTTGAGTTGGTAGGTGGCATGACTCTTGCGATATAATCAAATTCGTAGCTGTTGGCATGCGATATGTTTCTATTTTAACAGTATGTCCTGTTCTGGTGCTTTGTAAGTCCACAAAATTTTATTGAACCCACAACTTCGATTCCATGAGTTAACTCCATATTTCTATGTAAAGAGTTAGAAATATTGAAATATTCGTTAGCCCTGAACGTCATTTTCATCACCTACAAAAATTATGAAAATGTGGTCGACGTGTCTACGTAACACTGTAATCTATTCTCATGCTGTGGCGTATGTATCAAACAACTTGCTCTCTAGAAAATTTATAAAATTTTTTGAAAGGGTTCCTGGGATACTTGACCCCATTACAAGACCATTTCTTATTAGAAGTAAAGTAATTAAAATATAAGGATATTTTAAGTCACTCCAATAGCTCAGAAGCATATATGTAGCGTCTATTTTTCCAAACACAACGAAATTATATTTGTTGTAGCTGGGATTCACAGTCATGCAAAACTGTTTGAAGGACATCATCTTTACGCTAATGAATGTTATAGGTTTTTATTACACTAATGTAATTTCGGCCTTAGGCCATTATCGAGTGCTGATAATGGCCTAAGGCCGAAACTGCAATAGTGTGATAAAAGCTATAACAGTCACTGGCGTAAAGATGATGTCCTTCAAAAACAATGAAATTATTACAAATAACTTCTAATGTTTTATAAATTGGCACATTCGTATAAAGATTCTTAATATCGAAGGATACAAGACCTTCATTTTCAGACAAGATTGTATTTTGTTATACTGTGCCATCTCAGAGCTATTTTTGAGTCTGAACAGTTTTTGGAAGGTACAAAATTCTTTAATTTTTGCTTCACAGAGTCTGTTTACAGAGTATTCTGGACTTTTACAAGCGCTATCTACAGGACGAATGTGGTGGTTTTCTTTACGGAGCTTGATTTGTGCTCCTAGAAGTGGCGTTTTTAGGATTATCATCAGTAACTTTTTCTTTTTCCATTTAGTATATGGAAGCGTAGTAGAATTGTTAATAGCATTAACAAAAGGTGCAAGTGACTATTTACTTGCACTATTTCATTGTCTTCAAAATATTTTTCTGTTTTGAAAATATCGGCATCGCTAACGAGGACAACTGGGGAACTCTTAGTCAGGCTTCGTGAGCGACATCTTATTTTTTACCAGTTTTGAGTTTAATTTCAGTACGGAGTTACACAGGCACTTCAAAGGCTGATTTTTATTACGAGAAAGTGCAAGTGAATTATATGTTTTTCAAAAAATGTTCAAATGTGTGTGAAATCTTATG